>NW_027529441.1:3071413-3101163 GCF_008692635.1 Crocuta crocuta
ACAACTAATATTCATGTAAAAAAATCCAAGTGGAAAATGGCAAAAGACATGAACAGATATTTTAGTGAAGAAGACACACAGATAGCAAGTAGGCATGTGAACAGGTATTTGACATTATTATACATCAGGAAATGCAAATGAAAAGCATGACGAGATAGCACTGCACACCGATCGGAATGGATAGTAAATGGTGACAAGAGCAAATGTTGGTGAGGATTTAGAGAAACTGAACTACGCGTGTGTTGCTGCTGGGAATGTACGATTATACAGCTATATTGGAGCAGTTGGGCAGTTTCTTATAAAAGAAAACTGCAGGGGCCCCTGGGTGGCTCAGTCGGTTAAGTTGCCAACTCTTGATTTCAGCTCAGGTCATGGTCTCAGGGTTTGTGAGTTCGAGCCCTGCATCTGACTCTATGCTGACTGTGTGGAACCTGCTTGGGAGTCTCTCCTCCCTGCCCCCCCGGCCCCAACCCTCTCCCTGCCTCTCTCTCTTTCAAAATAAGTAAATAAACTTAAAAAAAAAGAACTTCAATTATCATATGACTGAAAAGTTCTACTTTTGGGCATTTATTGAAGTGAAATGAAACCTTATATTCATATGAGAACCTACACAGTATTTATAACAGCTTTATTTGTGATACTCTAAAATTAGAATCAGTCTGCCTGCCCTTCAACAAGCAGTTGGTAAACTGTGGTACATACATACCCTGGAATACTACTCAGTAATAAAAAAGGAAGACTATTGATACACACAACAACTTGGACAAATCTCCATCAGATTATACTGAATGAAAAAAAAAAAAGAGCCAGTCCTAAAAAACATGGCATATTGTGTGACTCTCCTTATATAATATTTTGAAGTGACAAAATTTTAGAAATGGGGGATGGCCTAGTGGTTGCCAAGGGCTGGGGACATGAGTTGGGGGGGAGGAGAAGGAGATGAGTGTGGTTACATAAAGACCACATGAGAGATCCTTGTGGGATCTATTTCGTATCTTGACTATGTTGGTGGACAAGCTTACATAGGTGATAAAATCATACCGAACACACACACACAGACACACACACACACACGAGTACAAGTAAAACTGGGGAATCTGAATAAGATAAGTAGATTGTAGATTGTGTCAATGTCAATGATATTTTACTATAATTTTGCAGAATGCTGTCATTGAGGGAAAGCTGGCAAAGTATTGCTCTGTATTATTTTTTAAAACTGCATGTGAGTTTATAATTATCTCCATAAAAATTTCATTTAAGAAAGTTTAGCTGGGGCGTCTGGGTGGCTCAGTCGGTTAAGCATCTGACTTCAGCTCAGGTCATGATCTCACAGTTCGTGAGTTCGAGCCCTGCACTGGGTTCTGTGCTGACAGATAGCTCAGCCAGCCTGGAGCCTGTTTCAGATTCTCCCTCTGTTTCAGATTCTCCCTCTCTCTCTGACCCTCCCCTGCTCATGCTGTCTCTCTCTTTCAGAAATAAATAAAAAACATTTAAAAAATAAAAAAAGTTTATCTTTATTCCTAGAGATTTGAGATTCCAACTTTTTCATGAATTAAATTCTGTATATATTTATGCCTATTCCTAGATGTCATATTTTATCCTAATTGGTCTTATGTGTGGACAACGTGAAGATTTTGAACTTGCTGTTTCTGAAAGATGGCTGATTTATAAATAGATATTTTAAAATTTCACTTACTACATTACCACCTGTGGTAAATTATTTCCAAAAATGGCTCTGACAATCTGTCTTACATGCCTTTTTTCTACTTCTCCCATCAAGAGATGTAGCGGGTTTCGTCTTCTCTTCCCTTTGCTTCCGGGCCAGTCTTGTGACTAGCAATGGCCAATAGAAAGGCAGAAATCATGATGTGTGATTTTTAGTTCAGGGACTTAGGAGGCCTTGCAGGCTCCATATTTGCTCTTTTAGAAACAAGTCACTTGTAAAAGGGGTCAAGAGACTAAATTGTGGGAAACCAGTTGGAGGGAAGGTGGTTTCAGCCTTCCATCTTTGCTTAAGCATAGACATGTGGGTGAGACCATCTTGGACTTCTCAGCCCAGCTCAGTTACCAACTGAATTCAGCCTCATATGTGTCCAAGTAAGATAAGCAGAAGAACCACCCAGCCAGTATGTGGAATCATGGGAAATAAATCATTATTATTTTAAACCAATAAGATTTGGGGTGGTTGGTTATGCAACAATAGATTATTTATTTAGTAATTTATATATTTATGGTTAAACTTTTTCATTTTTTAAATTTTTTTAAATTTCATTTTTATTTATTTTTGAGAGAGGCAGAGACAGAAAGTGAGCAAGGGAGGGGCAGAGAGAGCGAGGGAGACACAGAATCTAAAGCAGGCTCCAGGCTCTGAGCTAGCTGTCAGCGCAGAGCCTGATGTAGGATTCGAACCCACGAACTGTGAGATCGTGACCTGAGCTGAAGTCAGATGCTCAACCGACTGAGCCACCCAGGCGCCCCAACAATAGATAATTTATACATGTAAATATAATAGGCATAATTTATAGGTGAAGATGAAGGCTTTTCAATTAAATAATTTTTATTGAATATATACTGTGTAACCAGCAATAAAGCAGGCAATTTAAGGGATATATTAGATGAGATCATATAGATGAGGTCATACCTTTAGGTAGGAAAGGACTTTTACATTTAAGATTGTTTGCATGACTTGTCATAAGAAGAGCAGTTAAGGGAAAATGGAGATTGAGGAGGAATGGAGAAGGATAAAAGGGAAAGGACAGATGGGGAAATGAGAGAAAGTCAGAGCAGAGAGAAAATGGTGCAAAATCATTATGAAAAGTGGTGAGGTGTGGGGAAGGGAGACACAAGGAGAAGAATGGGCAAGAGACAGGAGAGAAGGCATTGAGGGGGAGGGGAAGGCAGCTGCAGACAAAAGATAGGAAGATAGACAAGTTTGACTGAAGAGAAAACCATGCTTATCACATCTTACTTGCGGATTTTAAGAAAAATTTGTTCTGCCTCTTGAAAATTTGATATCCAAGAAATTATGTGAAGCCTAGAAATTTGGGATAATTCTTTTGTACTCTTGAGAACACTTTCAAACTTCAAAATGTATTTGTAAAAAAAATAAAGGTTCTAATGGGATTTCAGAGGTCATGCCTCAAGTAAAGATGGTATTTAGAATGGGGAAATTTACTTTGCAATTTTAATGGTATTTCATATATACAAAAATCCTCATTAACTTTGCTGAATAAATAAATGAATTCACCAGTGAGGCTTTTGAAAATCTCTTTGAAATCAAGCACTGTTTGGCAACCTTATCTTTCATCTTTGGGAGGTCAAGGCCAGTTTTTACGCTAATAGCAAAGGTCCTTCATTTGTGACCTTCTCTTGCCAAATGTGCTTTTTTAAAATCTGTTGTGACCATTGTTTGCCTATTCTAAGCCATCTCATCTCCTTTTCCTTCAGGGCAGAGGGTTGATTTTGCCCTCATGTCACCTCATAAGCACAGAGTAGGGGACAACATCCATGGACGTGGGGAGTGAAGTATGATTCCTCTAAAGCTATCATAGTGGAATAATTCCCTTTGCAGATACTGATTTAAGGAGGGGTATGTGACTAACTCCAGCCAATAGTCCCTGAGGAAAAGTCACTGGGGGTGGGGGGTGGGGGCTTCTGGAAATTTCCTCGCTAAAAACAATTGAGACACCGGAAGAATCTCCCCTTTGCCTCACTAGATGCTGTTTTGTCTAGAGCTGGCAGTTGATGATCCTGCGGCCGTATTTTGACTGTAAAGGGAAAGATGCTGAGGAAGACAGAACTGAGGTCTGAAAGTCCCCAGGGTCTTGAGCCAAATTTAGATGCAACTCGAGATAAGTGGAAGAAATACTCTTATTAAAGTAAAACAAATATTGTGAGGGTGCTTATCATCACTCCATGTCACTCAGCAATACATAATTTAGGAACAAAGGAAATAATACTTCGTCCTAAAAAATAGTCTTGAAGTAGGAGAATATTCCTACTCTTAGTGACCTTGATAATGTCCATATGAGATCATCATATTACTGCACAGAAAGAATAAATAATTGACAGAATTTCAAGTGAAGTCTTAATGTTTATGTGTATGGACATTTCTTAATATTGGCAACAATTCTTAGGAGGTAAACTTGATCTACAGATATCTTGATAGAATGCTCCAGGACAGACTTGAGACCACCCGAACTTAAAAACCAAGTAGGTCTTATGTAGTTAGAGATAACCCTGTCAACCTATTTTATTTTGAAGATAAGAAAACCGGGTCTGTGAAGTTAAGTGATTTCCCCCCACTTATGTAACTTGCTGAAACCCAGCCAGCCCATAGGGCCCACGTCTCAGGCTTTCTAACCAGAGTCATAAATTAAAAAATGCAAATGATGAGGCACACTTGGGAATCTATTCTTCAATTGTGCCTGATTTCTTTCTCTACAAAAATAATGTCACAGCATCTGAAAGATTTGTACCATCCTCGGTATTTGTAAGCAGAATCCCAGCCACAAATTGTAGCCTGCGAGTAGTTTTCCTGCTAGGGGACATCAGGTTTCAGGTCATAGGAAAACAAAATCAAACCAGATTAGCAGGGCTTTGGCCTTCCCGGAGATTGTGGAGAGACTGGTGGAGAGACATCAGTACAGCATTGGAGCTGGGCTTTCCCCAGAGATAGGCCCTTTCTCTGGATTTGTTTTTGCAATGACTGTCACCAAGCGGAGCTGGTGACTTAGCTCTGTATTACGCGATTCAGTGGCACACTGTATATATTTAAAATTCAGTCATTAGGATAGTTCCTAACTCCTGCAAAACATACTCCCTTGCTCACCCAGGACATTCTGGGTAAATATTTTCTGTTAAAACAATCTTTTAGATTTTTTTTTGATGTTAAATACTCTACTATTTTATTTTCTTTCTTTATAGGGGTTCAGCTCTATGTCCTCCCTGAGCTCTGTATTTCTAGTTGTTGAAGATACCTACCACATATTAGGTGTTCAGACTTCATTTGTTGATAATAAATGAGGTGGTTATTAAGTGAGGGAGTAAGTGGGGTGGTTTGAAACAAAGTATTTATAGAAGACCCTGCCTTAATTACTTATTAGCTAGCTTGCTGAAAGCACCTAGAATCAGACCAAATATTGAGCATGTTATGCACCCACTTGGACTGTGGTATTGGGTATGGTTCCAGTCCAAGACGGCAGATGTATCAGAAAATGTTTTGCTTATCTCCTGGCACTTAACTGGCACTCAAACTTTAGTCCAGTGGAGGGGAGGCACTGAACTATTTGTCTTAACTGATTGAGGTTCAGGTCTCATAATTATTTAAATGAGCAGACTACTTCAAACAAACCAAGAGAACAAGCTGAAAAACAATTTCAATCTGATCAAACCTGTCCAGGTTCACGTAATTTAATCAACCATGATTGAGTATTTGTTAATTCCGGCCTCCTCATCAGTTTCCTGGGATCAAAATGAGTAAGATGCTGTCTGTTCCACTGAAGGTATTTTAACTCAGGAAGACAGATGCAGACAAGTAACTAATGCATAAAACAAAATGGTTATTAAAATGTTTAATGAAGGTAGATGCAACGGAGTTGGGAGCAAAGAGGAACCTTTGGTTTTATGTTGATGTGGATTCAGGGGCAGTTCCATGGGGGAAGTGGTATCTGATTTAGGCCTTGAATGATAAGGAGAATTTTGGAGGCAAGGAAGGGGAGAGAGAAATAGATACTCCAGGCTCAAAGAATTTGCCAAAACATTGTAATTTAAAAAGATATTAAATGAGGTAATAATTATAATGTATTCCAGATTTTTCCTTTGCTCTGAAGCAATTAAGTACATTCTAAGGTATAAATAACCTCTACCCAGAATTGGATAAAATCTGGAATGCTCTTTAAAAAACTGACATAATGATTAATAATTCTCATGGCGTTAAGACAGCCTAATGAGCTGTCATAACCAGAGACTAGTCAGACAACATTTTAAACAAGTTGAATTTGCCCCATAAGAATATTTCAAAGGCCAGTTAAAATATTTTCTTCAGTCCATAGCGTGCTTTCAGAGTTTACGTGTAAGCACTGTAATGTAAACAAAGATGTTTTCCACTAACGTTGCCTTATCATCTATCGTTTCTTGACTTTTAGGGCTTGCTTAATATTGGAATGGTTGGGACATACGTTTTATTACTGAAGCCTCTTGAATTTATCTTCTGACTAATTGGCCTTTGATTTTAGAACCACAGGACAATACATTTTCTCCACGTTGTCTCTTCTGTTCTTGGAGACCTCAGAGGACATGCCATTTGAGTGTTACGGAAATTATTCACTTTCTCTTGATTTATGGTTAGTGGAGAGTATTTAAGACTGGCATCAGGTTACAGGCTTTTTTTTTTTTTTAATTAAACATTTTCTTCCCTCTTAGAAGATTTCTCATTGCAACAGCATGTTCCAGAGCAACCGCTGTCCCCACCCCCAGACATTTTCCTGGGGCAAGATTCCAGGAAGCAGCAGTCCTGACAGTGAAGGGTGTGGAAGTGACAGACAGACAGACTGCTGGGTCACTGTTCCCAAAATAGTGTCCCCAGGGCGTCTTGTTCCAAGCAAGGTGCTGTCCCCAAAAGAGTCTTCAGAAGCCTGGGTGTTTGTCCTTAGTCACACTCTCTCTGCTTCCTAAAAGGACTTGGGGTGCCTTCCAGTAGAAGATTAACAGACGTCCAGTAAAATCCACATAAAAAACATAAAAATCCACAACAAAGAAGGGGTGGTGTGTGAGAAGCATGCGAGCTAGACCAAACCCTGAGTGTGGTGCTGGACCTCAGCACTGTTCACATCCGAGGCTGCGTAATTCTTTGCTGTGGTGCGCTGTCCTATGCACTGAGGGATGTCAGCAGCGTTCCTGCCCTCTACCCACAAGGTGCCAGTAGCAGCCCCCAGTTTTGACAACCTAAAGTGTCTCTAGACATTGCCAAATGTCTCCAATTGGGGGGAGGGGAGGGACAAAAGACCTCCAACTGAGAACATCTGCCCTAGACTAATAAGAAAATATCTGGCTTTATGCTTCCAACTCATCTCTGCCCGAACCATAACTCCAGCGTACTTCCCAACATGTTCCAGTACATTCCAGCACTTGCCTGACTTGCTTCCCGTTCACAAGTCACAGTGGTGACCATAGACCAGGAATCAATTCTTGGTTTGCCACTTACCAGTTATATGGTCACTATATCTCAGTGTCCTAATGTATGAAATGGGGAGAATAGCATTGTTTGTGAGGATGAATTGGTAATGTGTTCCTAAAGCACTTATCACAGCGTCTAGCATGTAGTAAGTGTTCTATGAGGTCCAGTGAGTAGAGTGAGGGTCTTTTTTAAAAACAAACAAACAAACAAACAAACAAACAAACAAACAAACAATCTTTCTCCATCTTATGTCACGGCTCTGGTAAGAGAAGAGGGGTGCACTGGTGGTAAGCTGAGGTGGAAGAAGAGACAGACATGTAGCATACTACTACTCAGGAGGAATCCCAAGAAGAGTGCTTGGAAGGATCTCGGTGTTTGTAGAGAATTGACTCATCATTGGAAAGCCTCTCTTCCCTTCAACTGGAGACAGAACTGAATAGCTGAGGCAAGCTCAAGAAGAGCCCACTGTCTTCCAAAGAAGACAGGAGCTTAGGGAGACTGGGTGCAGCCATGGGATATAGAGAAGAGGGAAAGTTCTATGACTGTTGAGCCTGGTGGAGGAGTCAGGAGGTGGGAGAAGGTTTGTGGAATGCACAAGAGTGGAGGAGCTGCCCCAAACTGTACCTTTTTGTGAAATCTTCTGTGAGCTGGACAAGCCTTCAAGAACAAATGCCTTGTGACAAGGATGGCAAATAAAAATCACACATTTACAGTGCACTCTAAAGATAAATTCAGGACTCAGATAGTCATTACTTTTGCCTTGTAAGTATTGCCCTACAGTGTCCAGGGTGCTGGTTGATGACTTTGATGCCCCCAGATATATTTATCATGAAACTCATCAGGCCAGAGACAGAGGATGTTTAGTTCAAAATATCACCCTTGTATGCAGTTCATTTGGTGAAAACCATCTCTCACAAAGGAAACCTATTTAGAAATGGTTCAGAATAGGGAACCTTTACAGTTAATGAAGCTCTGAATTTTTGTCCTTGGAACTGGACAGTTAAAGGTTGGGCAGAATAATTTTAGTATGTGTAAGCTTTTTCCACATAGACAAGAAAGCCTTTACTTCATGGATTCTGTGGAGAAAATTTTCAGTTCACTGTTCTCCTGTTTGAATCATTATGACCAAGTAGGAGAGAATGAGGATCTGTTCCAGTGGGAAATATTTAAATTAGGAGGGATTAAAAAATATCTACAATTATTTTGTATCATCTCCAAGGGAACCTCACTTTAATAATATCCTAGGAAATTTCCATCTGGAATAGAAAAGACAATGGAATCCAAATATGGGTGTTCTAGTGCACACATATGGTGCTGTTAGGAGCCAAACTTCTGGCTTTGTTATGCTTTGTGAAAGTTCTAGTAGATCTCGACCTTTGTTTTTTGGGAGACCTTCAATATGTTACTGAGCTGAAATGTAGGTCCAAATGTTATGTTAGCTCACAGTCCAGAATAAATCTTCTGCAACTTTCTAATTTCTCCTAAATACTTACACATTACGCAGGGGGCCATGCCAGAAGATGCAGGTCAGAGATCGGGCCTTGCTTTGGAACCTGGGGGGTCCTGGTTGGGCCCAAGATAACTAACTTGTGGAGGCATCTCATATCTGCTAGTGAGCCAGTTGGGATCCTTGCCAATGTATAAAATTCAGCTGGATCCTAGAGCAAAGGTGCTCCATCCATTAGGAAATTAGTGGGGAAGGAAACTGACCCACCAGCTTTGGTACCTGTGAAATGTTCCAATATACATTGGTTGTGCTCCAGATGGGACCGAAAAGAGGCTGCCTCTCTCCTCAACCTCCGCCCCGCCCCCCCCCGCCCCATATAGGAATGGGTGATAGTCTGAACATGAGGAGAAGGGTACTGCTTGGATGAAAGCTGGGAAAGGAGAGAGCAAGTCCCAAGTACTCCTAAGCTAAGCAGTGGAGTGTGGGATGGTTGGGCTCTGAAGTAGAGAAGTAGTGGTATTTCCATACAGACGACCCTCAAAAATCTTCTACCCTTTTGGCTGACACAGGAAATAAGGTGGATTTGAACAGAGTGGACACTGTCTCTGTGGTTGGATGCTGCCCACTGCCTGCCTATGCACACCTTTCTCAGTATTCTGTGGCTCTCCGTGTGGAACAAGAGGCACTCATCCTTTGAGCAGACTCAAAAGAGTTGGTTTAGGTAGAGAGTGTGGTTGGAAGCCTTTTGCTTCCTCCTAACTCTAAAGCTCCCAACCTCTGGTGGAAGCTTGGTACATGGGTAACAGAGTAAAGCCCAGGTTAAGAGAATTGCATGGTGTTTCCTCAGAGGAATGCCTCATGACAAATAGGCTCCAGGAGGAGGTCACCTCTAGGCATGAAAAGCCTGGATCTCAGAGATACAAGGAAAGAGATTCTCTTTTCTCCTTTTTCCACACTTTCCTGGTACCTTGACTGTTTACTCTTCATTGGTAAAGGAAGCATGTGGAACAGAGCAGCTGAGGTGGAGGCTCATGTTGGAGGCTGCGGTGAATAGGAGGGACGACACTGGGGAAAGTGCAGAGAGGAGCTAAAGAGACTGAGGGGCTCTGGGAGAGGAGATCTGTTCTGACATAAGACAGGTGGCCACAAGAGGACATCTCAAGAGCCAATGTCAAAAAGCCATGTATGTCAAGGAGTTCCAAAGGATGAATCCAAGAAAGGAAAGAAGCCACCCTGAGCCCCCTGAAATATCCCTCATCTGCATGTGCCCCAGTCATGTATGCATTGGAAGATATGACATGAATATGTAACAAAGGGCTGTTTTATATGTTCTTCTAGGCTCTGTGTGGTTACAGTAAAGTCATTTCATAATGAATTTTATACTATGTTTCTTTCATTATGAAAAGCATTATACCAATTAGTACCACACTGTTGCTCTTATCAGGTCCTTGACAATTACCCTTAACCACATAATTATCCACCCAGACAGGTTTTGTATGGAGGCTGAGGTCTTGAGTTCTCTTGAGTTCTGTTCACTGTGTGGGCATCTCACCAATTGTTCAAGGGCATGATTATTCTTCTTCCTTCTCTTCCTCCTTTGGTACCTGTGAGATGTCCCAATATACGTCTTCCTCTTCCTTCTTTGCTAATCTCATGTCTTTTTAATTTTTTTCCCCAAATCATGGCTCTTTAGCTAGTCATTATTCATATTTCTAGTTTCCTCTAATTTTTCCTGAAGCTCAAGTGTGAGGAAAATGGAGCCCAGAGCACTAAATATTTCCTTCTGTTCAGAGGTTGATTCTGAACCCACAGCAGTAACAGTGAACCTTCTCCAGTTCTCTGTCAGATCTGGCCATTGTCAGCATTTCTCTTACCACTCATTGAAGGAATTGTGTGTTGGTGGAAATGCTTTTGGGCAGTTTGGTAGCCTCCATATTCACTATCACAGGTTTTTGAATGGCAAAATGGCAAAATCAGTAAAATTGCAAATCACATGGTTTATTGGTTAGAACTTATTCAAGATAAACAGCACAGTTCTAAGAGCCAGTAATAGGTCAATACAAGATTATAGCTAGCACATTAGTTATGTATTGGTGTGTAGTAATATTACCGCAAACTTAATTAATAGCTTAAAACAATATATATTTGTTATTTTGTAATTTATGTCGATCGCGAGTCTAGTATGCCTTAGCCAGGTCCTCTGGCCCCCTGATTACATATTTGCTATAAAAATGTCAGCTGAGGGATGCCTGAGTGGCTCAGTCCGTTAAGCTTCTGACTCTTGATTTCAGCTCAGGTCATGATCTCACGGTGGTTCATGAGTTCAAGCCCTGCATTGGGCTCTGCACTGACAGTTTGGAGCCTGCTGGGGATTCTCTCTCTCCCTCTCTCTCTGCCTCTCCCATGCTTGTGCACCTCTCTCTTTCTCTCTCAAAATAAATAAATAAACTTAAAGTCAGCTGGGGCTGCAGAATCTGAGGCTTGTTGGGGAAGAATTCAGTTCCAAGTGTATGTGGTTATTACTAGAACTCAGTTCATTGTGGCATATTCAATTGAAGGCTTCAAGTTTCCTGCTGGCCATTGTCCAGAGAATATTTTAAGTTCCTTACCACACAGACCTTCTCAACATAGGCACTTGCTTCTCAGGAGAAGCAAGGAGAAGAATTTGCTTGCAAGATACATGTTACAATCTTATGTAATGTGATCACACATATGGCATAACTTTTGTCATGTTATGTTGGTTAGAAGCAACTCAGACATCCCAACTACCCTCAAGTGGAGAAGATCACACAAGGCATTGGATACCAGGAGGATAGTACGATTATCAAGTAGATTATGGGGACCAGCCTAGAGTCTGTCACCTGCCAATTAGCAACACCTAAAAACAAATAATACTCATGGCCAGAATTAGAAATAAGGGTAGTGATCCTTGTGTACTCTTGTTTTGCTAAAGCAGATGGGAGAAAAGGTAGAATGATCATATCACCTGATTCCCAGCCAGTCAGGAATGGCCAACATGGAGCTCGGTGACTGTTTCTCTCTCTTCCCTGACAGTTACAATCTTAAGTTGCACAAGAGATGGTATCTTTTGGGATCTGCAGGTACTTCTAGGATGGGGCAATAACGAGTAGAGAATCATCTGCGTTCTCCGTTATTTCCTGCCAGGTAAATGCAGGATTCAATTGATGGAGTGTCAAAGGGACACTTTTGTTTATTTTTTAAAGGATTAGTGTGTTATGTGTGAATGTCCTGATAGAATACAGGTGTGTAGGTAGATATCTGGAGGTAGATAGATTTCATTGTAGTTTCTCTCCATGTTCTGTACATTCCTTATTTATTACAAAGGGCTCTCTACTGTTTCTACCTACATCTATCTATCATCTATCTATCTATCTATCTATCTATCTATCTATCTATCTATCTATCTATCTATTTTTTTTGCTGCCTGGTGGGCTTCTGCAAAAGTATTTCCTGCTCAAGTTCTCTCTTGCTCTTAGCAGTTTTGACCTCACTTAAATTTTTTTTATATTTAAAGTTAACTCTCTCTAAGCTCTTTTCTACATAGTAAACATGCATACACCACATCTTGCAAATACAGTTTGTCCTGACGCAAATCCCAGGCTTGCATCTTGGACTATGTGCTGGGTGTTTCTGCTTGGCTACCTTGGGTTGGATCTCCTCAGTAGCAGATTTTAAGATGAGGATTTGAGCACAAGTAGTTTGTTTGGGAGGCGATTCCAGGAAACAGCAGCAGGCAGTGGGGAGGTGAGATAGCAAAGGAAAGGAAGCTATTAAAGGGCATGAGGTCAAGCAGGTAACTATCGCGTGCCACAGGGGTTTAGTTCTGCCCAGTGACACTGTAGAACTTGCTTCCAGAGCTGTCAGCCTTGCTTCTACCCCCAGGAGTGAGGGAACTGAGATTTTTCAGTCATTGGTTGAGGACTGCCTCTGGGGTACATTAACTCCTTGGCATTTTTGGCGTGTGGTCCACATGGGCTTTAATGTCCAGAGATTCCCTCAGAGAGGGAGTGGCTGGTGCTTAAAGTTAAAACCCGTTGGTTGGGGAATTCCTATCACACCTGCTTAACTGCCCTCAGTTTGGCTCCTGAAAAGAACACGGTCATACTACCTAATTTCTTTCTTTTCTTTAATGTTCATTTTTGAGGTAGAGAGAGCACGAATGTGAGCAGAAGAGGGTCAGAGAGAGGGAGACAGGATCTGAAGTGGGCTCTGTGCTGACAGCAGAGACCCCAACACAGCACTCCAACCCGCAGACTGTGAAATCATGACCTGAGCCGAAGACAGACGCTTAACGGACCGAGCCACCGAGTGGCCCCACGTTTCTTTTTATGTGAACATAATTCCTCTTCTTACTACCTCTGACTGTCAGACGTCACAACTCCACAGTCACGCAGGCATGAATTTACTGGATTATCCCTATTTTTCTAGTGAGGAAGCTGAGGTTTAGGAAGCCCAAGTGAATTGCCCAGTGTCACATGGCTGCTTAGTGAGGGACCTTTCCACAGCTGACCATAGCAGGGGGTCCCAGCAATGGAAAAGGGCCCAAGCTGCTTTGCTTGCAGAAGCTCTGACTTCAACAAAGTCATTGACCTGACTAAGGCAACAGGGGTCACATTCCAGCAGATTTCTCTCTGGGCTTTTTGTTTCTGGACTTCCTGTTTCCCCTAAGCTGAAATTAGTACACTAGCTCTCTATAGTTATATAGATGGTTTAACAGTTCTCCTGCTACCAATTCCAGTTGGTTATAGAAACTTAGATGAAGCCCGTATGCTCTCTACAGCTTATTTTTCTCATTCAGGGAATTTTGGGGGATCCTTCAAACCCTAACAATGTGGGAGAGGTGACAGAGGATTTGCTCTTTTTGGTAAGGATTTGCATCTATCTATCTGTCTGTCTATCTATCTATCTATCTATCTATCTATCATCTATCTATCTATTTGTTTTTAAAGAAAGAGACAGAGAGCGACAGAGAGCTAGAAGGAGGGAGAGGATGAGCTGGGGAGAGGGGCTGAGGGAGAGAGAGAATCCCAAGCCAACTCCATGCTTAGCATGGGGTCCCGTGTGGGGCTTAATCCTATGGCCCTAGGGTCATGACTCGAGCCCAGGTAGAGTTGGATGCTCAGGTGACTGACCCACCCAGGCACCCCAGGATTTGCCTTTCGTAGTGGGCTGGTTATGAAGGAAAAGCTCAGCCTTATTTATGTTTAACATGGAGCATGCTTTGGATAACCTTTCTATGTCAAGCAGAAAATACTGTAGACCTTTTCAGAATATCCAGGGACATGTTCTTTGTCGTCTTCTCCTTTTTTTTTTTTTTAATGTTTAGTTATTTTTGAGAGAGAAAGAAAGAGAGAGAGCGCATGAATGAGTGGGGGAAGGGCAGAGAAAGGAGACACAGACTCTCAAGCAGGCTCCAGGCTCTGAGCTGTCAGCACAGAACCCGATGCGAGGCTCACACTCATGAACCGGGAGATCATGACCTGAGTGGAAGTGGGGCGCTGAGCCACCCAAGCGCCCCTGTCCTTTGTCTTCTTGTGCGAAGACTTTCAGGTGTCACAGGAATAGCTACTGATGTGACCGACCAGAGCCACTAGCGGGAAAGGTTGTGAAACAGAATGTACTGGAGATAGCATCTGCGGGAGCCACACACAGCCGCACTCATCTCTACTTGCGTGAGTTCCTGCAGGTTGTCAGCAATCTGAGGGCAACATCTCTTCTTTGGGCAAGCCAAGATATTCGCTGTTGCCTCAGAGTGAGTATCAAATTACCTGCAGTGTAAGGAATACACAATGGCGGAGATTTTATTTCTAATGAGTGGAGACTGGAAACACATTTGGAAGTCTGTCATGATGTTTCTTTTCCTACCTCAATCTAGTGATCTCATTGGGTTGAATTCTCTGTGGTTTGGCTCCAAAGTCTTCTCATTACCATCTTCATCTTTCCACTTTGCTGCCCCATTTTATGTTTCACATCTCTCCTTCCAAATTCTTGCTCCTCTGCAGCGTCTTGATTCTTCAACTTTTCTTCAACGTGTTGCGAGCCCCCTCTGGTCCTTTCTTCTGCTTACTTTTATAAAACTGATTAGTGCATGTGGAAGGTAGAGGGACAGAATGAAGACTGTCAGACCTCTCCAAGACAGGCTACATGGTTTTCCTCTGAGGCTTTCTATGCTCCTCCTAAATATCTGGTAATAAATGGAAGAAAATCTTTGTAGAGCAGATAAGGAAGCTGAGGTGCCAGTGAAGTAATGGATGCAGTGGGGGTTATATGATGTAGGTAACTGAAAGAACAAACTTCGTGTCATTTGATTTAAAAAAAAAATTTTTTTAAATTATTTGTTTTTGAGAGAGAGAAAGAGAGACAGAGCATGAGTGGGGGAGGGGAAGAGAGGAAGACCCAGAATCTGAAGCAGGCTCCAGGCTCTGAGCTATCAGCACAGAGCCTGATATGGGGCTTGAACCCACGAACCTCGAGATCATGACCTGAGATGAAGTCGGACGCTCAACCGACTGAGCAACCCGGCACCCTGACTTTTTTTAAAGACCATTTTGGTGTTGTTTTTTTTTTTTTTTAAGTTTATTTATTTATTTTGAGAAAGAGGGTGAGAGTGAGAGAGACGAGAGAGTGAGCAGGGGAGGTGCAGGGAGAGAAGGAGCGAGAAAGAGGCCTTGCTGCTGCCAGTGCAGAGCCCATTACAGGGCTTGATGTGAAGCTGCATGTAGGACTTGAACCCACAAACTATGAGATCATGACCTGAGCCAAAACCAAGAGTTGGAGGCTTAAGTACCCTGGCACCCTTGAGGGCAAGACTGAACGTCCCAACTCAAAGATTGACAGAGAGAAAGAATTCTTTCTGAGTCAGACTTTTGTTCTATTCAGGCCTTCCCAGGATTGGGCAAGGCCTACGACCACTGGGGAGGGTGATCCGTTTGTTCAGTCTACTAATGCAAATGTCAGTCTCATCCAGAGACCTCTCCCTCCCCTACAGACATACCCCGGATGATGATTAACCAAATATCCTGGCACTGTGGGGCCCCGTCAAGCTGACACATACCACGAACCATCGTAAGTTCCCACCCTGGTGGTAGGGGCTGCTGTGGCAGCATTTTCTCCTCAGTGAAGGCAGAAGCAGGAAGACGCCCTGGACCATGGCTGCATGGTGAGATCTCCTAGACCCTGTGAAACTCTGTGCTTCAGGGAACCCAGTCCAGAAGAGCAGCTGTCCCTGTGATCCCAGAAGTGATGACACACCAGTCCTTGTCTAGTCTGACCAGGACAGACACAGATCCCAGGCAGGGTCGGCTCCAGAATTCGTGAGGCCTAGCATAGATGAAATGCTGGCCATTGTTTCAAAAAAAGAAACTGTGAAGAGTTTCAAGATGGCAGCCATAGGGTTAAAGCAAGTGCAGGACCCACAATGCAGGGCCCAGTGCAAATGCCCAGGCTGCCTGCCCAGAAGGCCGGCCCTGAGCCTCGGGCTCTGGAGCTCAGAGAGACATCAGAGGCCACCTTTTCATAGATTATGACAGTTGCATGTTGAAAACTGGCTACGCCACACTTCTCTGCTGATGACCCAGAGAGCGGGAGGGGAGCCCACTTTGGCAGCTCTGGAGAGGGCCCCACCAGAGTGCATGCCTCTGGGACTTGGCCTGAGTTCCCGCATTGCGCACTTTCTGGATCTGAAGAGCGTATCTGGATCCACAGCCGTGTGGCTCCTGTCTCTGCACCAGCTTTTCTCAGTACCTGGCTCTTATTTTTAGGTGACTGATGGTGGAGAGGTTGGACTTGTAATTTTCATGCCTGAGGCTTGAGTTTCACAGGAAACGGTTCAGATAATTTAATACAATGCAACGCATACATGTTAACAAGGGTGGATTGGTTGTGTTCTTGTTGCCTGACCGTTAGGAATTTCTATTCTTAGGCTTTTCTCTTCTCATTGCTCCTTCCTGACTCCCTTCTTCCACCTCCACAGTTCTCTGTTCTGCCAGTTCTTGGACCCCTCAATGCCACAAGGATTTCCTTTCCCTCCTCTGTTGCCAGCCCTCTGGTTCTCTACGATGAATGAATGAATACACGTTGTTGCCAACTTCCTCTCAATCTTTTCCAGATTCCATTCTTCTTTTATTCTTTGCTCTGATCAGGTTCTCCTCATAATTTCCAGACCTTGAGTCTAAGGAACAGCTTTCTCCCTCTGTCCCCCTGAACTGATTACACAGTGCAGCTCATACTTGATCGTACTCCTGTCCCCACTGTCTCCAATGTTTTTCCGACCTTCTGTTCAGGCTTCTGTCTTCATTAGATTTGCTGAAGTAGTCAGGAAAGCCAGCTGAATGCCTTAGCTCATTCATTTTTATCTAATCACCCTCCCATCCTTTGAGGACCTCATTTAGTTTCTATGTCGAAACCTTCCATACTGCTGAGAAGAAAAGCATCTGCTATACTTCCTTTGCCTCAAACTAAAACAAAAACCTGAGCTCATGGTATATGTATAATCTGCCTGCATTAGGAGGTGTAGTGAGGAAGGATGGAAGTTAAACCATGTAGTAGTGTAGCCAAAACACGTGGTTCTATTAGTTGATGGAAACTTAGTCATGAGAGTATATGGCTTCAGTGTGGGCAGGTGCACAGCTCATAGAGAATGCACAGTTGAACAATCCATCTGTTGTTCAGAACAACAAGGTACTTCCATAAATATTGATAATGAATCAAATGCCTGAGTTTGCTGTATGTCCGCACTTATGAAAACTGTACCAGTAATCAGAAGTCACTTGACTTCAGTTGCTACAGTTCAGCTCTTAGAAATGTGGGAATTGGGCTGGGGAGCCTGGGTGGCTCAGTCGGTTAAGCGTGTGACTTTGGCTCAGGTCATGATCTCATGGATTCAAGCCCCGCATCGGGCTCTGTGCTGACAGCTCAGAGCCTGGAGAATGTTTCAGAGTCTGTGTCTCCCTCTCTCTCTGACCCTCTCCTGCTCACACTGTCTCTCTCTCTCTCAGAAATAAATAAAACATTAAAAAAGTAAAAAAAAGAAATGTGGGAATTGGGCTTACACGTTTAATCTGATATTTGGTTCAATATACCTTTTGTGCTGTAATATATCCTTTATTTTCTTCCTATTCTTCTCTCACCCATCCAGTCGATTAATAGATGGACCAATTATTTCTTCATAAAGAAAGAGCATACTCTTATTTCAGCCTTACTGGCCATGCTCCAGCTGCAGTTTTCATCACCTCCCAGGTGTATAGACGGTGGGTACTGAGTCTATACAACTGCTTATTGAATGACTGTGTACTAGCCGCCCAAATGGGCCCTATCTGGTAGTGTCAGAACATGGCAATCCATTCTCTTCATAAATGCTAGATAATTCTTTATCATCCTACCAGTCAAATTAAAGGGAGTTCCTGAGCAAGTCTTCAAAATCTTCAAAACCACTCAGGATATTACACTTCTTGGTTTTACTCCCCCAAACTCTATGGGAACATGGTTGAAACCATGAGTTGCAGCTTTTTTTGAGAGTGAAATCTACATACACATGCCTTGGTGTGTACATGGATGTGACAGTCAGAGAAGGACAGCTCTTTCACATGTCACCAAATAGGGCTAAGCCTTGCTTACCTCCAGTGTAAATCATCACTCTTTGGCCATTTTGGATGTGATATTTCCCCTCTCACTTAGAATCTGCTCCATTGTAGCACATTTGATGGCATAGATCGTGGGAGCTACTATTCTGATGCCATTAGCCTTCTCACTTTGGAAAACCCTATCACCTGTAATAATGAAGAAACCTGAAGATTTCCCACTAATTTTTCTAAGGCCCTGTACTTCCTATCTCTGCATACTCATGCTGCACCTTCTGGCTATAGCGTTTCCCCATCTCTGCAATGGCAAACTCAAAGGCCCAGAGCAAAATGGCACTATCATCAAGAAGCCTTTGCCAATCCTTGCCAGACAGATTAATCTGGGGGCGCCTGGGTGGCTCAGTTGGTTAGGTGTCTGACTTCGGCTCAGGTCATGATCTCACGGTTCATGGGTTCGAGCCCCGTGTTGGGCTCTGTGCTGACAGCTCAGAGCCTGGCACCTGTTTCAGATTCTGTATCTCCCTTTCTCTCTCTGACCCTCCCCTGTTCATGCTGCCTCTCTCTCTGTCTCTCTCAGAAATAAATAAAAAACATTAAAAATATTTTAAAAAAGACAGATTAATCTTTTCCTGTCTCTTCTTCTCTAGCTATTGGTTTATGCCTCTTCTAAAGCATGGATCACAATTTGCCTCGCCCAAGAGCAGTTCATTCCCAGAAAAGTTCTCAACTCTTCCTGTCTTAGGGCAAATTCAAAGTTAGCACAATTACTTATTTGACCTTATATTCCCCACGGGGCCCAACAAAGTGCCTTATGTATAATGGGTTCTCAATAACTACTTGTTGAGTTATATTAAATTACATTTACTAAATGTTTATAATCGAGGGAACATTGCCTTACATGGTTTACAAAAAAATAAAATATGATGGGATAAAAATAGACAAGAACTTAAGTTGAAGGGTTACATCTTACACAACGAGGATGTGTGTTTTTGAATTTTTGGGAAGCCTCTCAGAATTTATGCTTCCTACATATCCTTCTGCTCTAGCATTTTGCCTAAATGCTAAAAGGCATCAGAGTGGATTTTGATAAAATGGGATGTTTTTAGGCATTCTGATCAGCCCCAGCACGGCCAAATTCTTGGCCTTTGGTATGTGTTGCTGAGCAATGTCAGATGCTCACACGTACACACGTTGACATTTACAAGGCATGAGGTGGGCTCAGCCAAGTTCAGAAATGAAGCCCCCCTTTTGATGGGTTCCCCAGAACTTCCTCAGATGCATTTATTGTTTGCTACTGGAGGAACTGACGCTGCCGATACCAAATGAATTTCCATTCGCTTCTTCTGTCCGGGAAATGACATCTGCATGCAAGGGTCAGGTGCTCTGCGGAGCTGTGGATTCACAAGGTTACATTTTCGCCTGTGTGAGGGGGACCTTGGGCCACTCTGGTATTAGCACTACCCAAAGCTGCGTGAAGGGCTGGGGCCGTTTTAGAATGCCCTGGTGTGGGATTTGCAGAAATGAAAATGCACAGGGCTCCACTCCAAACATGTACTCAATGATTTTAGAAAATTCCAGATAAGAATCCAAGAGGCCTACTCTCTTCTTTCTGAAAAATACTATCTTTTATGTATATAAAAAAGCAGTATTTTACTTTTGTGCTTCAGTATTTAGTAACTTCTGGAATTACACTGCCTTTTTAGATGAAGGAACATCCCAAAAGAGAGAGACCAGGACGGTGTGTGTGTGTATGTGTGTGTGTGTGTGTGTGTGTGTGTGTCTGAATCTCTGTCTAGACAAAAATAGAGGTTAGGGAGGTTGTAGGAAGGAATTTTGTAAGACTAAGCAAAAATGATTTCTATCTCTAAAATAGTGGTGTTTATAAAATAGCGCTTTTTTTCCCCCACACTAACTGAGAGCTGTGGGTAGCTACCTCTGGAGATGAAGTACTGCTGAGAATTCACATTGTCTCTTTTAAAGGCTAATGGAGGATTTACAAGTTCCTAGACACTGTTTTTATGTTAAGGCACAGGATACCATTACTTGTGTCCTTTTTCCAGTGCTGCCGAGAATGTTAACCCTTCTGTTTCCCAAATTAAGGCCCTGGGAGCTGCCAGACAATGTATTCTGGCCATCGGCACGAAAACACACACTTCTGTGATTGAGGCCAGTATGGATTCTGGAAACATCTGAGCCGTGTCCCAGCATCTTTTACTTCTTGACTCTGAGGAATCGCTATTGTTAGTTCTGAAGTCATTCTGTGGAAATGGGGCTGTGGTGATGCCTGTTCAGAGACGAGCCACAGGTGGAGCAGGATGGGCTCCCTTTCCATATGAGGACGTCTGGTAATAATGTTCCTGGTCTTGACCAGGGTGCGGTGAGCAACGAGATGCTCCTGGCTGCCAACTGCATTATAACACCCCCATCACCAGGCAGTTTATAGTACTTTCTACTTTTCAAGTTCATCTCACATTCACTGTCTTTAAAATAACTCTTGGAGGCGTGCTAGCTGGTGGTACTTCTTCCCTCTTCCTTGAACCCATCAGAGGTGGACATGTGACTTGACTAAGGACACATAATTGGTAAAAGACCGCTTTGAGAGCAGAACCCTGTTGTCCTGAGGTCAATGCAGGCTCGGCCCCCTGTGTGTGGGCACTCAGTATCCCAGGCGCGGAGGTCCTGTCTCTAGATGGGACCAGAGGCAAGCAGGATCATGTGAGTGAGTGTCCAATTGAAAGACTTCCCTTCTATATGATATGACAGAAGAAGAAAACACATATCTATATTGCAAGAATCATCATTTTTCAGATGTATTTCTTGAAGAGTTTCAAAATTATTGTGGGGCATTTCTATGTCTGAGTTATGACTGGAACTCAGACTCCCATACCTAAGTTAAAAATGTACTGTAAGGACTTTCTGGTATCAGAGACAAGGCACCATCTGGTGAGGTGTTATTCATGGAAGGGGCTGCTGTTTATTTGGTCTTTTTTTTTTTTTTTTTAAACTATCATGAGGGTCGGTTGATTCACTCTCTACTTGTTAAGGTGACCCAGATAACCAGACAGGTGATGTTACTTTTGGGGCCAGCTAACCTATTTACTGGCAAATAGGAACTGAGAAAATGTAGATTAGAAATTGGTTTCAGGACTTAAATGTATCAGCTTAATTTTAGAGCTTTGAAGAAAACGTGTGTGGCAAACGACCAGTCATTTTACAATCAAGATAATTGTCTAATGTGACTTGTTTTTTAGGCTTAAAGAATTTTTTTTTTCTGTTTTATTTGTTATTTTCCTATATCCTTTCTGTCAACTGAAGTTTTATTTTAAAGAATACTGTGGCTAATGTTGGTTCTAAACAATATAGATGTTAAAAATTATCTTAAAAAATTTGTTTGCTTAAATCTTCATTTGTAACATCTTTTTGCCCTTCACCAACTGCTGGTTTTATGTGTGCAATTACCAAAAGAAAAGGAGAAGAAAAAGCATTTAAGTCTACTCCTACAATACTCCACAGTGGAATTTTTAACTAGAATATATATTAACCTTCCTTGTTTTTCAACCATTCTAAGCACAACAGAGTCACTTTGAACAGCAGATGTGTTTACAAGGATCATCCTAAAGGAGAGCTCGTTTTTTTAAATATCATTTACACACTCAAAAATCTGATAGGAAGCCAACAGCCCTTAGAAGTATCAGGTAACAAATGCCTTAGGATTTCCCCGTGTCAAGGTAGTGAAACAATGTATTTAACATTCTTTGAAATCTCCAAATATGGCAAGTTTGGAAGAGCTGGCTGAAAAGTTGTATGACTAATATCGAAGGGCTGGCTATATTTCAGTTACCAAAAATTCTTTCTTTCGTTTTTTTTGTAAGAGAGATGGAACCAAGTTCTAATCCTGGGTCTGATACCAATGAGCTGTATGATCCTGGAAAATCACTTAACCTCTGTGAGACTTTGTTTTCTAATCTGTAGAGTGGGTTTGGCCTAATAGGCATCAGTGGTTATTTCCGCAGTTACTATATTTGCTTCTTAAATGGTCATGCACTATCCTGTGGTGTTCTATACAACAGTGCTAAGCAGAGTGAGAGCCTTACAGCTAAGGATTAAAAATCTTAAGAGAAGAAGAAAATAAGATCTTAAGGGAATCTAATTCATGCTTAGTGAAGATGTTTCTTTTTTCTCACAGCTCATTATATACTAAGGTTTCCATGTGCTTTTCTTTTTCTTAATTTAACATAGATATATGTCTATATTCCTTCATAGACTAATTCATTTCTTCACTGGGTTTTGAACACCGTAAGTTTGTATGCTGCATATTTCAGAAATATTTCCTTGCCCATTCAACTCTTCTGTCTTCAAGGTGATCACCGATTGTCTGCTTCTCGGCAAAGCAATGGTTCATTTAGTCAGGTTAGTTACAATAGTAATAATAAAGTGACTCACTTAATAACAAATCATTTTTACTTCTCAACCAGTTGTTTTGGTGTGTAAAGATACAGTTTGCTATCTTGTATGCTAAGTTTTGAAGGAGAATGTCGTTACAAAGCTATTGAGACACCTCCAAGGTTCTTGTAAAAGATGCACATTCTCTGGTTATACTCATTCTAATTTCTTGGTAGACTGATCAGTTAAATTGGCTGAGAGCCATATCCGATCTCAGCCATCCCCTGGACTCTTATCTTGCTTCTGAACTTACCATCCTTTTTGTACTGTGAACAAAAACTATGTTTTAATAGCAAGATTGCTTCTTACAGAGTCATACTCTGAAGATCAGGCTCAAGGTTACCAAGTCCTTAACAGTATTGGTATTCACACATCTTGATTGGAATCAAACTTAAGAAAACATGTTTTTAGAGCAGATTTAGATTCATAGAAAAATTGGTAGGGGGATACAGAGAGTTCCCGTATGTCTCCTGACCCCACACATGCATAGCCTCCTTCGTTATCAATATCCCTCACTAGAGTGGTATATTTGTTACAATTAATTAACTTACACTGACACATTTCAACCAAAGTCCATAGTTTACCTTAGGATTCACTCTTGGTATTATATATTCTATAGGTTTGGACAAATGTATAATGACATGTATCCATCATTAGGGTATTATACAGAGTATTTTCACTGCCCTAGAAGTCTTCTGTGCTGCACCTATTCATCCCTCCCCACTCAGCCCGACCCATTGCAACCACTCATCCTTTCCTGGTTTCAGAGTTTTGCCTTTTCCAGAATATCACATATAGCTGGAGCTGCATAGTATAAAGCCTTTTCAGATGGGCCTTTTTTTTCTACTTAGTAATATGCATTTAAATTTCTTCCATGTCTTTTCATGGCTTGATAGTTAATTTCTTCTTAATGCTGAATAATATCCCATTGTCTGGCTATACCACAGTTTATTTATCCATTCACCAACTAAAGGACATCTTGGTTTCTTCTAAGTTTTGGCAATCATGAATAAGGCTGCTATAAACATTTATGTGTGGGTTTTTGAGTGGACATACATCTTCATCTCCTTCGGGCAAATACAAAGGAACGTGATTGCTGGATCACATGGTAAGAGTATGTTTAGTTTTGTAGGAAACTGCCAAACTCTCTTGCAGAGTGGCTGTACCATTTTGCATTCCCACCAGCAAGGAATGCGAGTTCCTTCTCCTCCACCATCCCCATCAGCATTTAGAGTTGGTATTCTAAACTCTTAAACTTTTTAAAAGGTGACAGGGCTGTTAGAAATTTTGTGTGGAGTTTGGCTGTGGGTCCTTTATGTCAAGAAATGCGTTTGTGCTCTCAAGTATCTTCAAATGGACTCTGGAGGCAGGGACCTTGGATCTTCTGACTTTGAGGAAGCCATTTCAACTCCCTGTGCCTCAGCTTCCTCCTCTGGAAAACCGGGACAGGAATAGTATCTGCCTTATAAGTTCTTGTGAGAATATGTGCATGGAACAGTACTTGGCACATACAAAGCACTATGTAAGTACACACTATTATAATGATATTGATCATTAATATTGCTATCAAGAAACAAACTATGTTCTTGTGTCTGATGGAGGCATACATTGATAGAGTTTTAGGGTTCCAAGGACCCTTGAAGAGTGGATAGCCCAGTCTCTTGGCTGATGCTGGAATTGCCCTCAATAGCAAAGTTAGGAACTAGAGGCAATGTGTAGAGCCCCATACAGTCCACTAAAGGTGGGCTCATTAACCCTGCACCAGGAATCTGAAGTATTAAGTCTCCAATATCTTAGAAGTAGATGACAATATGTATGATGTTTAATGTACAACAGGATTTATAAAAAATCTACATCAATTTGATCAATATAGATGTTTAGTGCTTTTGGTCACGTGAATAATTCAGCTGCCCTTCAAATATTTGGAGAAAGCAAGTCAGAAAATGGAAAAAAACCTATAAAAGTTATAAGGAACAGGGCAGGAATAGTCCCACCCCACCCTTACAGTCTCTTTCTGACAGTGGAAAGAAGGACCAAGTTTTAAATTCAGCTTAGTTCCATATAATGGATAATTCTGCTTAATTTCCCAGAAGATGGAATATTTCTTTCCACTTCTCTATTTCCAATGCACATATGCTGTGTCCAGAACCATTTTGATTCCCCGGGATTTTCTTTAAGAAACCCAGATATTCCAGCAATAATTCCCAAACCTTACAGGATCCTCTAAAAATAACCCAAGGAAAAGAATTGAGTCCAGGTGGTCCAGTACTTGATGGAAACCCATGTGAAGAACAATGGCATTGTCAAATAAAAAAGAACTTACTTCAGTATACAACATTCACTGAAAGTGTGTATAAACCCACAAGCAAATACTTCTGTTGTCAAGAGGAATTTTACCTCTGAAGTTTTCAGAATTATGTAACATGAAAATTCATTTTATGCCAATAATGTGGTAAGAGTATTATGACTCTAGAATGTAACTTCACCTTTGTTTCTGGACACTAATTCTGAGGATTGAATCCCACTGTGGGTTGGTTGGTCATTCATTCATTCATTCATTCATTCATTCATTCATTTTGCCACACAGGACGACCCAGGGTAGGTTAATGTGTATTTCCATAGGTTTGGAAGGTTTTAAAGCCATTCTTTGCAAACCGCAGTAAGTCCCACATAGAGAAGTTACCCAGAAAGGATCTGCTCCACCATTTTTATAGATGAGGCCAGTGGGGCTCAGTGAGGTGTAATAGCTTGACTACAGTCAGAAAGACGGAATCGGGGGCGCCTGGGTGGCTCATTTGGTTAAGCGTCCGACTTTGGCTCAGGTCATGATCTCACGGTTCGTGGGCTGGAGCCCTGCGTCGGGCTCTGTGTTGACAGCCAGCTCAGAGCCTGGAGCCTGTTTCTGATTCTGGGTCTCTCTCTCTCTCTCTCAGAAATAAAACATTAAAAAAAAAAAACTTAAAAAAAAAAGAAAGACGGAATGGGTTTCCTGATTTAGGTCATGAAGTACAACTCCAGATTTGTTCCTTGCACGCTTAAACTTTTTTCTCTTCAGGCCACAGCAACCCCCTGTAGCTGAGCATTATTTTCAATTTGTCTTTCTCCACTCCCTGTCCACATTGAAAGCACGTGACCTGTAGAAGCTGTGCTCACAACACACATACACAGTATACGGATCCCTACAGACCTGTCCATCCCCTTACTTCTACTGAAAGGGATCTGAGCAACTTGATGCTTTACTGCAAGTGATTTCCATCTGAGATATCTGCTTCCATTCTCTGCTCCTTCAGACCCTTTCTCCATAGAGGAGCCCGAGGGATCTTTCTAACAGGTGTAAAGCCTTCCAAGGGCTTCTCTTCCTACCTGTAAAATCCCCACCCATGGGCCTGGCTTAGTAAGCCTTCCACGGTGCAGCCCTTCAGGGCTCTCAGACCTCTGCTCTGCACCCTGTCCCTGCTCTTTCTCACTCCCTCAACAGGCCCACTTTGTGCTCTTGAAGCTTGTTGGCATTCTTCCTTCCCTCGGGGATTCTGCACCAGCTCTTAGGGATTTTTGAAATTTTCTCTATCTCTATAGAGCTTCATATCGATAGTTTAAAACAACTTCTTTACAGAAAATTTAGTATCATTTAGTATCTATCACCTCTTTTCAGACCACCCAACATAAAACACCTTCTTGGTTACTTCCTCTCTTACTACCTTATTTTGATTCTCAATATCTTACATATTTTATAAGCGACGCAAAGCATGCATATCTTTCTCCTTAAAATACAAACATTGTTCTCTTCTCACCAGGAGAAGTTCTCCCTACTAGCTTGCGTAGTAGTGAGCAAGGCCCTTGCCTGTCTTCTTCCCCTCTGCATTCGCAGCGCCCAGCCATACTTGTGAAGGAATGCCAGGCAACCCTACATCTGATTTTTCTTATTTCACAGCCTCATGCTTTCTTGTCATCGTCCAGCTTCCTGAAAGGACAGAGGTTCATCCAGTGGTGAGGAACGCTGACCTTGAAGGCAGATACACAGGGCTTAAATCCTAGCCCAGCTATCACTTGCTGTAGAACTTTCGACAAGTTAATTTCGTGGAGCCTCAGTTTCCTTGTCTGTAAAATAGGGCTGATAATGGTACCATGGGGTTGTTGAGACAAGAAATGTGTAAACACGGTATCAGTGATAAAGTACACAGAGCCCTGCCTGCCACATAGGGAGCTATGAAAGTGTCAGCTCTTCTTACTATCGGATGTGTGTGCATGATTTATATCCACGGTTTTGTTATATGTAATAAAACATGACATTTTCATGCTTTGATTATTTATCATAGTTACATTATATATATAGCGTTAGCTACTTTTATTGTATTATTTGATAGAACAGCAAATAAAATGTGTTATAAGATTTGTAAAATGCCATGTACTAAATGCCAGTCACTCCTTTCTTGGCGGATTCTATTACAAGATTCAACCAGGCTCCTCCTCTGGTAGCCAGACTTGCTCACTTGCTTGCTTCCTTCTTTCCTTCCTTCCTACTTCCCTCCCTTCTCTCTCTTTCTCTTCCTCTCCCCTCTTCTTCCTCTCTCAAATAGCTTTTATTTATTTATTGTTAAGAACACCAATATGAAATTTGACCTTTTAAGTTTTAAGTGTGTAATACACTGTTAACTATAGGCAGGATGTTATTTATAAAGCAGATGGCTAGAACTTACTCATCTTGCGAAACTAAAACTTTATGTAACAGTTTGCATGAAGTAAACAGCGGCCCAGAACATGCTGTTATGACAAGTGTCCTGAAGGTGGCAGCAGAGGTCTAAGATTTGGAAAATGTGGAGGATTTTGTGGACACGATGACTTGAAGGGGAGAGGAGTTATCCCACGTCCTGTTTTTGTATCTTAAATTCCCCTTGATTGTAATTATTGCTGGGAAGGGATGTGTCACGTTATTTCGGGAAGCTGCTCTAATGCAAATCATATCCGGGAAGTGGAAGCCCGCTGTTGTCATTAAAACCTCAGGTAAAATGAGAGCATTAGTGCATTAACAGGATGCAAGGAAGTGAAATTGATGGTGAGAGTGAGATAGAGGGTTTATAGCAGGAAGAGAAGGGCTGGGTTTGGGCGGGCACGTCCTTTGGCCCCAGGACTCTGATTTGCAGGAGAGGCACAGCCAGGGGACGTTAGGGGAACCCCCTAAATGCTGGGGGCCAGAGCAGAGTGCCCTCTTGTCCAGGTTTAAGGTTTGACTCCTGGAACCATCTCATAAACTTTAAATACTATACAGAGTCTACAATGTCTGTGTGTACAGATTAGATTCTTTGTATCTAATAGATATCAGGGGAGTAATAAAATGGATAAAAGGAGGTCAGGAATATTGTCAAGGGTTCAGATAGTCACTCTCTGAAACTAAATATGAAATCCTCATATACACCACCAGATGACACTATTGCACCGTGAAATACTTCCACTGACCGGTTCCATCTTGTAAACTAAGTGGAGCTGCTACAACCACAAGTATTTCCCATTTGCAGCAGTAATTGGAATTATGCTTATACGGAGCAGTTATTTACAATTTTTCTGTAAATGAAAAATATATATTTTTTGGTTAGTAGTTGCTGCTTTAGGTATATTTCAGTTTTTGTTTCAGGAAGAAGACAATCTAAAAGTTGTATTGTCTTGACTGTGTATTTTGTAAAGTACAAAATTATCAGTGAAAAAAAACCTCAACTAAACAGCATGTGAATTTAGGTATAATGTGCCCACCATGAGAATATATCAACTGCTGCAAAACTGCAAGATGAAAACAGTATAAAATTCTTCAGTTTGTAATTTACTCTTTGATTTGCAGCCCATGGTTTTTCTCTAAAAGCATAAAACAAAATGGTTACAAAATATGGCTTCTATTGTTTACATATTTTAAAACCATTTATGTATAAAATAGCTCTCTGTAGGGACGCCTGGGTGGCTCAGTCGGTTAAGCATCGGACTTCAGCTCAGGTCATGATCTCACAGTTGGAGCCCCACGTTGGGGTCTGCGCTGACAGCTCAGAGCCTGGATCACTGCTTTAGATTCTGTGTCTCCCTCTGTCTCTGCCCCTCCCCTGCTTGTGTTCTCTCTCTTTCTCTCTCTGTCAAAAATAAATAAGTCAACATTTTAAAAGAGCTCTCTGTAAAATGCACTTGTGTGGTTGAAGAGATTGGAAAGGTGATTATCAGATAAGGGATTGTATGTAAAATACCCGGCCCAAACTGCACACGTCGCAGGGATCATAATAAATGCATGCTGTGGTCCCATTTCTGAAGAAGTAATAGGTTAGGGGATCCGTGCAGCCATCCTTTACGGGAGCAGCCAGCGAGGTATCAGGCCGGTGCCTTACTGCAGGCATCGTAGGGGGCGCTGTCTGCTGTGACTCCCAGGGCACAAAAAGCCCGTGTTCCACCCTTCAGCAGACACTGCAGACCAAGAGCTCAGCGATGAACCATTAACACCTTTTGAGAATTGCAGATCCATTTTCCTCCCTATTTTGTTCCGTTTGGATTAAATCTCGAAGGCAAATTTAAAGGGCCCCTCTGGGGACAGTTTTTGGTGGGATCAGCCTCGTGTCTAGTTTCTTTGATAGCTTCAGACCAATAGAACATTTGGTTGCTTCAGTGACAGTGCAGTTTCAAGCCACTATTGGATGATACAGAGCGTAGCCAGCAAAGATGAGTGGCCTTAAGAGCTGGGATCATCCAGTCTTCAACATAGATTCTGATGTTGGTGAATTGATGGGCTCCTTGTAGGCATAGATGGGGTGAATTCCTTAATTAAGCGAGATCTGTTGTTTGGGCCAATTAGATTCCAGTCATTCATGAAGCTTTTCTTTCCCTTTCCTTCTTCTCTTCCCTGACTTCATTCCTTCCTTCCTTCATTCCTTCCTTCGTTCCTTCCTTCCTTCCAACCACCGTTTTTTCTTTCTTGGTATGCTAATGCCTTCTTACTTACTGTATTCCATTCATTTTGGTTCCAAACATAAGAAGCACATACTTTATTTCCATTATGGGCTGAATTTTGCTCTCCCTGTCCCTTCCTCTGTTGTAGTCCTAACCCCCACGCTCCCCC
>NW_027529441.1:3101199-3180330 GCF_008692635.1 Crocuta crocuta
TTGAAAAAGGCGATTGGGGTGGGCCCCAATTTAATGACTGGTGTCCTTAAAAGAAGAAATTAGGGCCCAGACAGACAGAGTGGAAAGACCCTGTGGACACAGAGAGAGAAGCCAAGAGAGAGCCTTCTAAAGCAGTCGACACTGTGTATACCTTGATCTTAGATTTCTGAGCCTCTAGAGCTGTGGGATAATAATTCTCTGCTCTTGAAGCCCCCAGTCTGTGGTCTTTTGTTACAGCAGCCCCAGGAAACCAACACATCCCCTTAGATTCTTTTTTTTTTTTCTTAAATATGGAACACTTCAGGAATTTGCGCTTCCTCCTGGCAAAGGGACCGTGCTAAACTTCTCTGTGTCATTCCAGTTTTAGTATGTGTGCTGCTGAACTGGTGCTCGCCTTTGATTCTTTAATCCCCAAGTTTACCAGAGCTTTTCTCAAAAAGTTGGCTGCTTGGGACTGACGGTCACAGCGCACTCAGCCTTTGCGACCGCATTTGCGTGAGTGTGAGCAGACACTGAACTACAGCATTTCTGAACAGTTTTGTGACCCTTCTGACAGTATGGCACATGGCACACTAATCCATTCTCCTCTGTAACATCGCTATAGTTCACACACATGTTCAGGAATCAGGACGGACTTAACGACGGTGGTATGTGTGCTGGAAGGAACCCCATGACCAAAGGTAAAATTTTGGTCTGCAGTGTCCTCTTCCTGTTACACTGGCTTAGCTCCTCTCCCTCATTATCACAGACACAAGTGGTAGCGCTCATTAAAAACCCTGTGCTTGGGTGAAAATACCAAAATACTGCAGATGGCAGCATGGCATTGAACATGATGATTTTAGAGCAAAACCACTGCATCATTGTCCTGCTTTCCTTTTTTTTGCCTTTTTTCTTTTTTTCTAGTGGCTAAGTTACTGGAACCTTTTAAAAAATGATTATTTATGGTGCAAACTTGGAAAAGCAATTATGCCTGTTTTTCAAGCTCACTCCCATGGCCTGGGCTACAAAGTACCAATCAGCAACATCCCCTTGAAAGGCCCCTAGGCAAATACATTCTTATTCTAGCTACCCACTTGGAGAACCCCAACTTGGATTTAAACATATTTGGAATTAAGCTTCAGAGATGTTCCCAGTCTTCTTTCAAGTTCCTAAAGATAAGTTTACCACATGTTAAAGTAATAGTTATTCTTAGAACTCGCAGAAACGGCGATAAGACTGAGAGCTGCCTTTCAGATTGTGGGTCACGTGCTACTCTGTAATGGGTAGAGGTATGGATACCATGCGGTCTGCCCCCCATTCATTTTCAAAGTAGTTGCTTCAGGGAACTCCAGTAAGGACCATTGTCAGTAAAATCTAAAACTCTAAACCTGGGGCCAGCAAAAGTTTTCGCTATAGGTCCAGATAGTAAATATTTGCAGCTTTTTGGGCCGCATGGGTTTTATCACAGCTCTGCTGCTGTTCGCCTGAAGCAGTCACAGACAATACATATACCAGTGGGCATAGCCGTGTTCCAATAAAACTTTATTTACGAAAGCAGGCAGGCAGATTTGGCTCTGGGCCAGTGTTTGCCAACATCTGCTTTAAACCTGGGCCTGATGTCCCTCTGAGGAAGATTCTGTATGGAGTCTTTGAACCCGTGTATACACTTTGCCTTCCATCTTTTGTTCTCCCTAAATGCTGCTGTGTTCCACACATACTTCGATTATGGTCCTATGTCATCTTTTTTGGAGGTAAAATGTTGGATTGGATGCAGTAGGGGACTGACTGTTGAGCTTGATACTGTAGATCAGGCTAATCATGATGTTGACCTGGGCATATCTCATTTTTAATTTTTTTACATTATTTTTATTTAAAAATTTTTAAAATGTTTATTTATTTTTGAGAGAGAGAGAGAGAGAGAGAGACAGACAGACAGACAGACAGGTGCAGAATCCAAAGCAGCCTCCAGGCTCTGAGTTGTCCGCACAAAACCCGACATGGGGCTTGAACCCATGAACCATGAGATCATGACCTGAACCAAATTTGAATGCTTAACCATATGAGCCACCCAGACGCCCCTCAGTTTTTAAATCTTATTTCTTCCCATGGGATCCATCTGGATTGAGATAAGAGTTTGGGGTTGGAATTGTGCTCAGAACTGTCCCAGTAAGTATGAAGGTAATGGAGAAAATGCTCTTTAGGTATCTTGGGAGCAAAGCATGTGCCTATTAACCAAACAACCAGCTTAGGGAATAAATTATATTAGTAATTGTATTAGAGATCATGTACATATACATTTATGTATTTATGACAGTGTCCTGGCTGTAACGATATGCATTAAACATATGCAATGAATTCTCAAGAAGTCGATATATTTATGGGGCACCTGGGTGACTCAGTTGGTTAAGCATCCAAGTTTGGCTCAGGTCACGATCTCACGGTTCGTGGGTTCAAGCCCCGCATTGGGCTCTGTGCTGACAGCTCAGAGCCTGGAGCCTGATGTGATTCTGTGTCTCCCTCTCTCTCTGCCCCTCGCCTGCTCATGCTCTGTCTCTCTCTGTCTAAAAATAAATAAACCATTAAAATATATCTCTTTAAGAAGTCAATACATTTATTAATATATATATAATCAATATCAATAATCATTAATCAGGTCCCATGGGTGCTAATTCCACATATAGTCCACTTGAGGCCATTTGCTAATGTCTGGTCCCTAGTGAAAGATGGCTTAGATGTAGATAATGGTGACAAGTGTGAATATCAGCAAACATGAGCTTCTCAAGGCTACTTTCAGGCAGACCTGAGCTCTAAGAGACCTCAGACTGTTTTGCTTCTTCAAGGGATTCCTTTGAGGGAATTGACCTGCTAGGTTACTTCCCACCTATCCAGACTGGAGCAAATCCCAGAGGAATACAGCAAATAATTTCCAGTAATTCATCCTGGTAAACTTCTTCTGGGGCAGGTAGAGATGGAAGGGTGCTTTGGATAGCTTCTAGCCTCACCTTAATTCTATGCTAAGCTGTTGAGTGAAGTCCTTGAATATGAAACTGAAACTGCTTAAGGGTATCTCTTCTTTCACACAAAAGCCCCTCAAACTACAGTCTGTGCCGATATATTTTGCATGGATTAATTTATGAATGAACTCTATCATCTCTATGTGTAGTATGATACCCATTGACTGAAACCTAGGCAGAAATTTGGCCAACCCGCCTTCAAATATTAACCTGGGGTCATTTGAATTCCTGCTTTATGCCAGCTCTCACAGAGAAGGAAAGGCATTCCAGAGGCTTACCTGTACAATCAGGGACTTTGTCTACTTTCATCTTTCTTGACAGTTTGAAAATCTTTTTGTGTTGTCTGGGTTGCAGAAATAGACAAAACTAAATAGAGAAATCTGCTTTGTGGGAATAGACTTGGAAAGTGTGGTTGCTAAGATAGTGATAGGCTTTATGTAGGGGGAATTTCCATTATAATTATACTCAAAGAACCAGAAAAGTAAATTCACATGAAAAACGTACGTTGGGTATTTGGGAAGTGTGTTTTCTGTAGACAGGTTGTGTAAAGCCATATTGAGAGAATTCTTCAGAGGAAGACTTGAGAATTTGCCTAAGGCTTTGGGATGAAAAGTATTGCTAAGTTGTTTTAATTATTGGCTGAAATGTGATGGAAAGAGGGAAAAAATCCCCCAGATGATACAAAGTGGACTTACTTTCTCATACCATGGACAATTTTTGGGAAACATTTTCCTTTTCCACCCTCATTTGACAAGCTTTGAATACATATTTTCACTGCATACCTAGCCATCTTTCCTAGGTTCTAGAACTGTACTGTCCAATATGGTGGCCACTGGCCCCATGTTGCTATTAAGCACTTAAAATGTGGCTACTGTGACTAAAGAGCTGAATTATTAATTTTATTGAATTTTGGTTAATCAATTAATTATTTTTAAAAATATAATTCATCGTAAAATTGGTTTCCATACAACACCCAGTGCTCATCCCCACAAGTGCCCTCCTCGATGCCCATCACATTTCTGTTAATTTAAATGTAAATAGCCACATGTTGTGATTGACCAGTTTATTGGGNCAATTTTATTGAATTTTGGTTAATCAATTAATTACTTTTAAAAATATAATTCATTGTAAAATTGGTTTCCATACAACACCCAGTGCTCATCCCCACAAGTGCCCTCCTCGATGCCCATCACATTTCTGTTAATTTAAATGTAAATAGCCACATGTTGTGATTGACCAGTTTATTGGGGCAGCACAGATCTAGAACATTTCCACCATCATGGAAAGTTCTGTGTAGATAAAGCCATGTTCTACAGTGTGAGAGATCCCATTTTTATTCACAGAGTTGTTTTTCATATTGAAGACTTGGTTTTCTTCAAGCTCACAAAATGTGAAAAAGAAGGTTATGAAGATAATTTTGCTCCCATTTTATTCAGACAGTACAAACATTTGTTCGAAATGCTTTTCCCTTCTTCTGAGTAATTCCAGTTCTTTTTATCTGTAGCATTTTATATTTCTTTTTTTCCCTAATGATGTTAAATACAAATATAGTAATTTCAGGAAGGTCTTTTTTAATTAGATGCGCTTGGAATATTTTCACCAATCCTCAGTGTGATATCGGAGTAACCAACCCCATATTCTCAGTGAAAAAGTCATAAAAGGGAGAGTCGTTTTCTTTATTTGTGCTTAATAGGAAAATGCTGTGGTTTAGCAATAGCTAGTTCAGAGGGAGGAAGCTTTTGAGGTCTTCAGAATGGAGTCAGGATGGGCCTGTTAACTTACTTTCCTGCTCTCTTGTAATTTCGTATGAGGATACCTGTGAATATCTAATTTAGACTTTTTTTCTGTTCTTGTTTTTAGTATTATGTTAAATACACATTAGCTTCAGGAAAAAGGACAAACCTTTATTTTTATTTTTTAATTTAAAGTTGAAAAACATTAGGGGCACCTGGGTGACTCAGTTGGTTGAGTGTCTAACTCTTGGTTTTGGCTCAGGTCATGATCTCACAGTTTCTTTTTTTTTTTTTTAATATTTTTATTTATTTCTAGGAGAGAGAGAGAGAGAGACAGCGTGAGCAGGAGAGGGTCAGAGAGAGAGGGAGACACAGACTCTGAAACAGGGTCCAGGCTCTGAGCTGGCAGTCAGCACAGAGCCCGACGCGGGGCTCGAACCCACGAACCGCGCATGATCTCACAGTTTCATGAGCTGGAGCCCAGTCAGGTTCCATGCTGACAGTGTGAAGCCTGCTTGGGCTTCTCTTTCTCTCCCTCTCTCTCTGCCTCTCCCACACTCCTGCTGTCTCTGTCACTTTTGGAATACATAAATAAATTTTAAAATAAAATAAAATAAAATTAAGAAAAATTAAAATATATTCCGTGTACATCAACCCTTTCCCCTTGTACACACAAAATATCCAGAAAGCTTTTTATATACTTCTACATATTTGTTTTCCTATTTGAATAATGGATAAAAATTGAACAATAGTTTACACATTGATGTCTGAAGGATATCTAAAATACTTGAAATATGTTGACAGAAAAATTTCTCAGCAAGCACATTTGAGTGGACAGTACATTTCTTTATTTCTCAGGGTCTGTTTTGCTAAGAGACTATGGATCTGGAAATGCATGATGTATAGAAGGGACTTTATTTTTAGGTCATGGTTTACAACCTTGTGTTAGCATATTTCAGGATGTATGTAATGACCTTAAAGTGGTTGTATACCATCAAAATGGTGGAAATAATAATTTCTTGGTAATTTCATGAGGAAAAACAAATTGAAGGTGAAATGCATTAAAATTCCCAGAGAGCAAGTTTCCTGAGGGCATTAATTCTGTCTGTTTTGTCCATTAGTAAATCCAAGAGCCCCCAAAGTGCCTCTGCTATACTTGGTCCCTGTAGATTGAAGGCATTTATTTTTATTTTTTTATTTAAAAAGTTTTTTTAGTTCAGTTTTTGAGAGAGAGAGAGGGAAGGAGGGAGAGAGAGAGAGAGAAGGGGAGGGACCGAGAGAGAGAGGGAGAGAGAGAATCTCTGAACTATCAGTGCAGAACCTGAGGTGGGGCTCGAACTCACAAACCATGAGATCATGACCTGAGCCGAAATCAAGAGTCAGATGCTTAACCAGCAGAGTCCCCCAGGCGCCCCTAGAATGAATGCATTTAAATATGGGAGTCAGCTTGTCTATTATAATGCTATAAAACCACAGGAACGTTGGGGGTTGGGGCCGCCTCTGGATGATTTCGAGGCCGGAGACCCTACTGTCCAGAGGCAGGTGGTGACTCGGGATAGCAGCCCAATGGGCCAGGCCTAGGCTCCTGGTCTTTCCATGTGATTGTTTCCTATATTGCAGAAAGGTTTCTGAAAGGCAGACCCAGTGTCAGAGACCAGACAGGGTTAACGGTCCCTTCTGGTATTTACACTTTAAAGAGCTACTCCGCTTTCTGATTGATGTCAGGCAGAAGGATGAAAGTGGAGGAGAGTCATTTCCCAGTTCCACATCAACACCGAACTTCACGTTCCCTCCCCATTATCTTGTCTCATCTGTAGATTGTCAGAAAAATGCATCAGCAGCATTGCACTCTGCGCAAAAGATTGCCAACACCTTCTACAAATAATAGTGATCAACATATTTAATAGACTTCAGCTGTCTTTTTGGGAGATCTGGCAACAAACTTAACTGAAAAAGAGAGTCAGATTTTTAAAAAGAAGCACTGCTTTATTGCCTAAATGTGGAAATAATAGAGACCACCAGCTGAGCTAATAGTTTTTCAAAAAAGAAGGTTAAACATGTCCATTGCTGCTTTAATAGTATATACATAAATGGAAGGTGACAAAGGGGAGTTATATGTGAAAAGGGGCTCGAGTTTGCTCCCGAAACATTATTATTCTGAGCTCTACCAACAACAGTGATCTGCATCTCATCTGAAGATGCTAAGAAACAATCTGCAAACCCTCCAACCGTGCTATCTTCAAATAAATAAAAGCACAGTACAGTTCACTTTTCAATGTCTCCTTCCCTCCCTGCAAACTTCTCTTGCCTGTGTTTCTCTCTGAAAGTGATTCTTGACTTTGCACTTCCCTCTTGCCCTTGGATGCTGGCTGGACTCCAAGCAGCAATGGAAATTTGTGAGTTTGGCAGACCTGACTTGTGAAATTATGCAGTTTGGTACATTTAGCCTATTTAGCGGAGATGTGAGAGCAGTGACGTGATGTACGCAGGGAAAGCCATGATTCTTGACAGCTGTTGAGAGTCCTTAAAAGAAATATATGTTCCCTACAAACTTTCATTCTAAAGTTGGTACACACCTCCAAGGTGGCCCAGAAATCATACGGCGGTGCTTCTCTCTCTCTTTCTCTTTCTTTCTTTCTTTCTTTCTTTCTTTCTTTCTTTCTTTCTTTCTTTCTTTCTTTCTTTCTTTCTTTCTTTCTTTCTTTCTTTCTTCCTTCCTTCCTTCCTTCCTTCCTTCCTTCCTTCCTTTCTTTCTTTCTTTCTTTCTTCCTCTTTTCCATTCATTCTTTCTTACTTTTTCTTCTTCTCTTACTTCCTTCTCCTCCTCTCCTTCTCCTTCTTTTCCCTCTTTCTCCCCCCTCCTCCCTCTCCTCTCTCCTCCTCCTCCTTCTTCTTCATCTTCAACATTCTATGAGCTAATTAAACTCTGAAAAACAATTTAAACACAAGTAGGCCATTACAATATTACAAAAAAAAAAAAAAGAACTGATAGTTGAAATCTTGTTTTCTCTGACCCTGACCCCAAGGCTTCAAGAGCTTTTAATAATAAATAGATAAAACTCCACTGAGGACAGAAAATCTCCCTACCTCCAACAGTTTTGTATTAGTTGGGGCTCTTGCCTGTTTCTACATCAGAGTTTATAGGTAACCTCTTTTAGACCTATCCAACTCCTCAGTTTTATATGCAGAAGGGAGATGAGAGCTCCTAGGACTTACTATAAAGATAGGATTTAAAACTCAATGAATCTTGAAATATCAATGAGTGAAAGGAAACCTAAATGCTGGCTTTGACTTTCCCATCTGGCTAGTGGTGGCTTTTATTTCCTCTGCACCTGCCTCTCATCCTTTTCTTTGGGAATGAACACAGTCAGCAGGGTATCTAGAAAGGATGTTAACATAGTCAGGTTTCTGGTTTGGGAACACTGAGTCTCCTGTCCCCCCAGCCCCCTCCTGAAGTGAGGTGTAGAAACATCCTGATGTTTTATTGCACTGATGAGAGAGCAGGAGGCAAAGATAGATTAGGTTTTGTGGACTGGGGAGGCCAGGAAATAAAGGTGACTGGTTCTACTTCTAGGGCCAGCGTGCACCTGATGTTTGCTGCCTGCCCATCCGTGTTCTCATCCTTGGAATTAGACGTGGGCTTGCCTTCCTGGCCACCTGGTTGCAACAAGAGTTACTATGGGTGTTGCCACTGGGCTTTGTAAGGAAGGCTCACACATGCTGTCTGTGGCAGATTGCAAAAGGTGGTCTCAATCCCTCACCCCTCCTTGTGTCCACGCCTCATTTTGATGTAGCTTTGCAGCTCTTTCCATCCAAAGGTAGCATCTGTTTCCCCACTGTTTGCATGTGTGCTGATCTGCTGTGATATTTAGAATGTGGTAGGTGTGATGAGGAGCCAGGGGCTGAGGGTAGGCAGAACTCCAAGGTAACCCACAGTGACCCTCACCTTGTGTGGTTTCCTTGACTCAATCAGAACCTGTGAGTATGAGGAGCTGTCACTCTTAATGATTACATTTTAGCAGAAGAGATTTTGCAGAAAATATAATTAACTTTACAAATCAGTTGATTTTAAGACAAAGGGAGTATCCAGGTGGGCCTGACCTAATCACATGAGCCCTGGAATCTGGGTCTAGAGGTCAGGGACTGAGAGGTCGCAGATCTGAAGTCTGAAAACTATTTGAAGCACCCTTTCTGATTAGAGAGGGCCATGTGATAAGGAGTGTGGGAGGCCTCTGGCTGCTGAGAGTGACTGAGTAAGGAAGCAAGTCCTATAGCTACAAAGAATCAAATTCTGCCAACACCAAAAATAAGATTTGAAGCAGATTTTGTTCCCCTTAGAAGTCCCCAGACAAAAGCTCAGCCCAACTTGTTTTCTAACTTGTGATGCCTAGAGAAGCCAGTCATGTTCTGATGAACTTCATTTTTTTTTTTAAGTTTACTTATTTATTTTGAGAGAGAGGGTGCACAAGTATGGAAGGGGCGCATGCGTGTGCGTGCGTGCGCGCACACACACACACATACAGAGAGAGAGAGACAGAGAGAGAGAGAGAGAGAGTCTCGAGCAGGCTCTGCACTGATGGAATGGTGCAGAGCCTGATATGGGGCTCAAACTCATGAACCATGAGATCATGATCAGAGCCAAAGTCAGACGCTTATCCTACTGAGCCACCCAGGCACACCTGAACTTCTGATTTACAGAACTGTGAGCCAATAAATTATTGTGTGTTAAGTCCATGGTAATTGTTGCACAATAGTAGAAAACTAAAGACAGTCTCAAAAGACCTGTGCATTTCTGTCCTCTCCTGGAACCTTGCCAAGGACATGAGATCATGTTCAGACTGTCCTACACTGGATGGAGCACGAAGGAAGCACCTCAGCTGACAGCTGGCCCACTTCTAGAAGCAGAGCCACATGACCACCCCCTCTCCCACCCCATATGCCAGAGGGAGCTCAGCTCAGAGTAGAACCTCCCAGCTTATCCTAGGTTGCTAACCTGCAGAATCATGAGTCCCATGGTCTGAATGTTTGTGTTTCCCTCAGGTTCATAGGGTGAATTCTAACCCCCATGTGATTAGGGCATGAGGGCAATCCCTCATGAATGGGATTGGCGGTCATGTAAAAGAAGTTCCAGAGAGATCGCTTGCCCCTTCTGCCATCTGAGGTGACAGCAAAAAGGTGGCTGTCTATGAACCATAAAGCAGACTCTCACCAGGCACCAAATTTGCCAGCACCATGATCTTGGACTATCTAGTGCCTAAAACTGTGAGAAATAAATGATTATTTCTTAGATAGCCCCCATTCTGTGGAGTTTTGTTATAGCAGTCTGAACAGACTGAGACAATGAGGTGTGGAAAGACTGTCGCTTGGTCGGTTATGTTTTGGGGTGGTGTGCCATGCAGCAGTGTCTATCCTCATGAGCAGACAACACCCTTTGGATGTCTTTGCTTGATGCTGACGTGACATTATCACCTTTAGAAGGGATGGGCTGATTGTGTTGTCCAGGGACAGGACCTCAGTTCTGTGAGGTATTCATTCAGGCGGTGCACTGCCTCAGAGCTGATGAAAGTATGGCATGGTTTTGGACAGGATTATTCAATCCTGGGTCAGAATTCCTCACTGCCTCTCCAGTTCATGCTAGAAACGTAATCAATTTATCAACATTCATTGTGACCAGGAGCTCAGGGTAAATGATTTTAACAACTCAACTTTTCCCAATTGTAGATAGGATTGTAACTTGTAAATATGTAAAAAATGAAAGTCATCTTGCCAGATTTTTGATTACGGCCCAAAGCAGACAACATTGTAAAACATGAAGATGAAAGCCTTTCGGTGGTAGATGCATGTCAGAGTTTAAAGTTGTACAGACAAAGGGGCGCCTGGGTGGCTCAGTAGGTTAAGCGTCTGACTTCAGCTGAAGTCATGATCTCGCGCTTCCTGAGTATGAGCCCCATGTTGGGCTCGCTTCTGTCAGCCTGTCAACACAGAGCCACTGCAGGTCCTCTGTCTTCCTCTCTCTCTGCCCCTCCCCCACCTGTGCGCACGCGCGCGCGCGCTCTCTCGCGCTCTCTCTCTCTCTCTCTCTCAAAAAAGAAATAAAAACATTAAAAAAATGTTGTGCCTCCATATGAGGATCTGAACTCTTCTTAATAAATTCAAGGACGCTGTTTTTCACACCTGGGTCTCTTCTCAGTGGCCACAGCCTGTTTTCTTTCTTAGATTGACAAGAGTTCTGTGAAACAAAGATGTGGGAGGCTCCATTTTATTTTGGCTCCCGGTATGGATATTAGGGATCCCAGATTTAGAAAGTTCCATTTCTATAGCGTTTCAGTAACAGGAAGACTGCCATGGCATCCAGTGTTAACCATCGCCACCAAGGAGCTCTGATGATGACCTACCTCCATCCCCAAAGGAACCAAGAAATGGGAGAACAGACAGCGGTGAGTGGAGGTGGCTGTAAGATGAATGTGAAAGAGGAACTAGATCAGCAATATGGCTGCCATAGCTGGCGGGTTGGGTGGGGCTGTGGCAGGGGAAGAATAAACAGTGAATTGCAAGGAACAACACAGATTCTGAAAATGTCAGACAGGGAAGAACAGTCTGCGTGAAAAAACTGGGTGTAGGAAGCTTAATCCAGCATTAGTGACCCAGAGAGAAAAAGAGAGCCAAGTGAAGGGTGAGGACGGGTTGGGGAGGGGGGGAATATGAGTAGTCAAGTCAACTGTGGAGAGGCCCGCAGGTGCATCATTGGTTTCTCTACTATGGAGACCTGCAGGTATGTCACAGCAGAAGTGAACTCCTGGAGGCTCAGTGTGTTTGACAGGGCACTCAGCCAGAAGTTGTTGTGGATGCTGCCAAGGGAAAGAGAGTCAGTGCAGCCTGAGAGGAATTCTGCTCTGTATGCACAAATGAAGACTGAGCTGTGGGTTCAGCTTTCAGCTTTGTCCAGCAAAGGCAAGGATGGCAGAAAGGATTACTCAAGACCCTGCAAGTCAAGGGAGGTGAGAGGGAGGCCAAGGGAAGTCTCCCGAGCCGCTCTCAAGCTCCTGTACTTATTAGGCATACATCAAAGAGTAACCATTGTGCAATACATCAGCAGCTATGTGCCAGTAAGAACGTATGGAAAGCTCATGCAAAAAAACAAGGCATTCCCAAGACTACGAAAGAGCAGATGCCAACAGCAGGGTGGAGAACAAGATAAGATATTCCATAGATAACACAGTCTAAGGAATTCATGAGCACAGCCAGGACCCAACCCCTCTATACGCCTTAACTAGATACTGGTCAGCTGTTTTCAGCATGTTGAGAAAGCAGTGTAATGTGTTTCCTATAATCCCCGTAACCAAGACATACTGTTTGACTTCCCACACTGGGCAATTTGCATAAATGCTATCACTGCTCACTTGTTTTGGAGGCGAAGAGCAGGGGAAAACTGACCCTTAGTAAAACCTAAATCTGGCATCAGTCCCTATTCTAGAAGTATCTGAGTATTCCTAACAAGCAAAATTTGATCTGGAAGGAGAGATAGATTTCAGTAGGACATTTGGAAGAGAAGAATAATGGTTAGGACTGAGACTAAGCAAAAGCCTGGGTTTTTCTCATTTAGATGGAAACTTCCTCTGGGGATGTGGGGAATCTCAGAGGACTTGGTAATTGTGCACTAGCCACTCATTATATGTTTTATCCCTTTCTCTGGGAAACATTATTCACATAGGTTTCTTTATCCTGACCTGTAGACCCTCATCTAGTCCTCTTTCCACAGCCCATCCCCCATGCCCCCAGCTTTCTTTTGTTCTGGGCAAGGGAAGACAGCTTAGTGGACCAACTTCAGAGGGAGAGATGCATAAGTATGTCCATGACCCAGAATCTCCTGTCTTCATGAGTCCCCTTCACATGTGCACATGGTGCACATGTGCACACCCTCCTCGGAGACCCGGGACATTCCTTGACTACAGTGTCCATCATATTGTTTTTGGGAATCAACTTATTTCCTCCACACTAGACCCTGTGCTGCTGGCACACGAGTCCTTTGCTTTATTCATGTCAGATGCTCAGCACAAATCACACTGCGTGACACACGTGGGTACTCAAATATCCATTGAATAAATGAGACTAAATATGAGGGTGCACATATGACCATTTTTCTGTTAAAATATTTTTTTGGGCATTTCTTTAAAAAAGAAAAAACGATGTGAAATCTTGAAGAGACAAAGGTTCCCAGGCATTGTATTTCTGTGCCGTTATGTAGGGCTAGAAATAGCTGTTGTATGAAGCTGGTGCTTCAAAGGCTGCAGGAAGCTAAGCGTTGCCATCTTTGATCTATAGCCTATATCAAAGAACAAAAGGGCAGGAGACACTGGGTAGTTGATAAAAGAAAATATCTTGTTTCAAGTTTAAAGCAGTGCTCTGGCAACCTGTTACATTATCAGGAGTGACACATCCCACGTATGCATTCTGGACAAACTTTGGATGTCACCACTTCCATCTGGGCTATAAGATACTGGGAAGTCTCTTGGCTGAAAGCACAGGTTGCCCGGTCCTGAGGTGTGGTTGACTCCAGTGACTGCCTGCTTCTAAGCCAGGTGTGTATTTTATTTTCTGGCAGAGCTATATTTTCATTACTGTCATAGAACATCCGACTTAGGGGATATTTAAGGACACAGAAGGAACAATTGAGTCTCATTCCTGAAATGAGATATTTTCACTGACAAGTATAAATGTCTTCATCAAATAGTTGCTTCCAAGCGGATTCTGAATATGGGGAAGTATAATTACAATACAGAGTATGGCACTTTTTCAGGGATTGGGTATTTATAGAATCTGGCTTCATCACGTAGTATCTGCATGACTGAGTTACTCAATCTCTATAAGCTTCCATTTCTTTGTATGTAAAGTAGACATCGTAATCTAAACAGGGTATTGTGAGTGTTAGTGGGTTGTTCATTCCTTACTCCTGATGTTTCTTTCCATTTGGAAAGACCTCTTTCTTTCCCTTCTCCCCTCTCCATTATCAGCCTAAGGCTTACAGCCTCTCTCCACTTCTCCCTCACTCATTCAGAACCCACTTACCCAATTGGTGGGTGTGAAAGAGCACGTGAAGTGTGCCACATTCACTATCATTTCTCCTGGGGGCAAGCTGCTTACAGGGAGCAGGACTTGTTTCTGATGGGTTGGGTCAAGGGCAAAGAGAGGTAAACTGTCCTCCCCCACACCACTTGACATGTTGGTCGTGGTGGGCTGTGCCCTATGATCCCAGTCTCCTGGTAATCATGTTCTTGAGTAATTTCCTCTTCCTTTAAAGTGTGGGCATGACCTAGTAACTTGCTTCTAACAAAGAAAATATGGCAGAAGTGATGGGCTATCATTTCTTTTTCTTTTTCTTTTTTTAAAAATATTTTTATTTATTTCTAGGAGAGAGAGAGAGAGAGACAGCATGAGCAGGGGAGGGTCAGAGAGAGAGGGAGATACAGACTCTGAAATAGGCTCCAGGCTCTGAGCTGGCAGTCAGCACAGAGCCCGACGCGGGGCTCGAACCCACGAACCGCGAGATCAGGACCTAAGCGAAAGTCGGACACTTAACCGACTAAGCCACCCAGGCGCCCCTATCATTTCTGAGATTAGGTTACAAAAAGATTGTGACTTTGGTCTTTCCTGACCCCTCTCTGTATCATAGAGCCCTGGAAACAAGTACGCTGCAACGTTAGAAATAACCCTAAGCAGAGGTCTACACAGCAAGAGGGACTGATGTCCCTGGCTAACAGCCAGCGAGGAAATGAGTCCCTCAGTCCAAAGACCTGTGAGCAATGAATTCCTGCCAATAGTCAGTGAGTCTGGAAGCCAGCCTTCTCCCAGTTGAGCCTTTAGACGACCGCGGCCCAGCTAACACCTTGATTGTAGCCATGTGAACCAGCCCTGAACCAGCTACACTGAATCCAGATTCCTGATCCACATAAACTGTCAGATAAGAAATGTTTGTCACTTAAAACTACTAAGTTTTGGGGGTTATTTGTTAGGTATATCTGTTACACAGTAGGTAACTAATACAGCTGGGGAGACATGGGTAATTCTTGTGTTCAGTTTTAGGAAGCCCCCTGTCCCTCAGACATAAGCACGTTCTCTAGCCCATCCTATACTGGCCATGAACGTGGTAGTTTGTTCCCCCTTGAATTTTTCTGTTTGTCACATTTCCTAATTGTTTATTAATTAGAAGCCTGGACAAGGGAGAGAGATGTTATTTATCACCCACCACCCCTCTGCTAAAATCCTTAACATGAAGGCTTTTTCATAGCTGTTAATTATCTTAAGAATTGCTGTATGGATTGCTGTAAGTGGAGTTAGTAGCTTTGCCTGAGACATTTTCCCTGTTTCTCTGCTAATGCTCATGCTCTTTCTAGTCCTGTTATAGGCTCATGCCAGAAGCTTATGCACTCTGGTCTCTCCATCTCCAAGCCTAATTCACAGACTTTTCCAGGGCCACTGTCTTGGCCTTGTCATTTGCTTCTATCAAAACCTCCCCATTTGATGTCTAGATCTCAAGTTCATGTGAAGTCAGTGAAGGAGGAATCTTGGGGCTTAAGCAGCTGCTGAATTTTGAGATCATTTCAGGAGGCAGACAGCTCCCCGCCTCCCACTCCACCCTGATCATAGTGGCGTGTCCATGTTACTTTGGGGAGAAGCAAAGAAAGAAATCCGGACTATTTCTAAATAGTTTAAGACTTCTCAGAAAGTGCTAATAAGGCTGTGAGCATTTGGGCACCCTTTGCTTTTTCTCACTTGTTCTTTCTCAGTTCAGGGAATTTAAATGTGTGCACGTAATCCCAAAGTTTTGGTCGCTCCTGGACATGTCTCAAACATAGACTAGGAGTGGACACTGTACGAGTGGCCTCTCACCGGGAGTCATAGCTCTAGGAGTCATATCATGGTTTCAGACCCTCTGGTGGGAAAGGGGGAGAGATTGGGGCCTGGCAGCTCACGAAAGTTAAAATGTGCTGTCTCCATTTCTTCCCTTGCATCCTATTTCAGATTCTGTTTTTTAAAGAAAGTGTTTAAAAACAGAAAAACAGCATTTGGATTTTATAAAATACAACAGATCAATTCCTACTTGTGGTTTTACCCTGGAGCCTGGCACGGGGAGCAGTTCTAACAGATATTTTTCAAAAATCATTAGGCTCACCAGAATTTAAGCTGGCCCATGACATTTGGATTGAATCCATTTTTTTTTTTAGGTCTAATACTTTTCCATACCGTCTCCCCCCCCCACCCCCCAGTGGTCTCTGGCCTTTACTCTTGCTCTCTACATCATAAATTTAGGAAAAAACATGTATTTGCCCACTGAAGATATACTTTCAGATTCGTGGGTTTCTGAGCCAACACAACTGTTGATTCATTTCCCACTGTGTAAGCAGCCGCCATGATTTTTAATAACCCTCAATTTTTGATACCAACCTCTCAGTTTCCTTTGGGCTTACCCTGGTGACATACTGATTTTCATATCTGCAATAGATTATTGAGGGTAATCCAGAGTTGCTGGTGATAATTAATAAAAAAGGATTTTATTTTAGGGAACATTATGTAATTTTCATGTATAGTTAATATGTGGTATGTCTACACAGTTAATTTGTGAAAGTACCTGTCATTTAATTAGGGCACTGGATTAGCTTCCTACTGTTACTGTAACAGATGAAAAAAAACGGAGTATTTTTTAAAACAGCACACTTTAAAAAAAAATCTTACAATTCTGGGTGTCAGAAGTCTGAAATGGGTCTGTTGGGGCTAAAATTAAGGTGTCAGCAAGGGTGGTTCCTTCTCGAGGCTTTGGGGGGAGGCTGCCTGCATTTTTTGGCTCATGACCCTGCATAGCTCCAGTCTCTGTTTCCTTTGTCACATCTCCTTTGACTCTGACTTTCATGCCTCCTTTCAGTTACAAGGATCCTTATGATTACAGTGGGCCCACTCAGATAATTCAGGAAAAAAAATCTCCCCATCTCAAGGTCCCTAAATTAGTCACATCTACAAAGTCTCTTTTGCCATGGAAGGTAGCATATTCACAGGTCCCACGGTGGAGTGTGTGGCCATCTTTCAGTGGAGAGAGTCATTATTCTCTTTACGTAAGGCTTTTTCAGAACACTCGTGTTGGTATCGTGATATAAAAGGGTCTCAGACTGTCTCTGTTTAATTGTTGGCATCAAGGCCAGGATGAGACAATGCTTCAGTCCTTATCATCATTATTGGTATTGTTTTGAAAAGGTACAACAGATTTTATTTGCTGTTCTCTTTTGAATTCTCAGGTAAAACTTTGATGATTTACCTCTGAGACCATTTTGGTGTGTGCCCACTTGCCCTACTATAGAAGGGATCTTGTTGAATTCGGTAAACAAGGTGTCCAGTAAAGAAAGCATTTCATTTGGGAACCAACTGGTTTAGACTGCCTGAACAGACACATGTCTTGCTGTAAGTAAATTGCAGCAGACTGTTTCAGATCACTACGTGATGCATACACACACTACCTGTAACATAAAGGCACATTTAACACTGACGTGAATCTAACCAATCCCTGCAGAGTTTAATTTCCTGACGTGCTTCAAGTGAAATAAATTCTTGGTGATCTGTCAAATTTCATTTGCTGTAACGAACGTTGCAGATCATTAAAAATGGCCACTTCAGTGTGATTCCTATATATGGAAATCTCCATTGCTTCCTCACTGCCCGCTTTAACTTTTCCTGTGCTCTCTTCCCTTGACCCTTGTCTTTTATATGAACCTTACCAAAACTGGTATTTCCACTTTTTCCTGAATACCCTTGGTGATTTCCACCATCCTTCTCTTTTTTGTCTTCTTGTTCTCTACGTAGAAGTTGCTCCTTTTTTCTTCTCCACACGAATCTCAGATCTACTAACTGAAGGTCCAAATCAGATTACTTGGACTTGGTGAATTCTGTAGCACCCGTGATGCACACTGTTCGCTTGGTATCTTGAGCAGGCTATTTTATTTGTGGCAAGGTGCAACTTGGAAACATTAACGAATGTATTTTTCCCCCCTGGTAACTATTTGTCTCCCGTCCCTTCCCTCCTTTTCAGGCAGCTGCCAGAATGTTAGAGTTTTGTTAACTTGTCCAAAAGATGCTATAGGTAAACCGAAGAGTTAATTCTCAGTGTTTAGATTTTGAAAGCCTGGACTTTGAATTTCACAAGGCAAGGTTCAGAAGGACATGGAGTCATATGGTCTACTCCAAAGCAGTGAACTATAAACAGGAACAGGTGTGTGTGTGTGTGTGTGTGTGTGTGTGTGTGTGTGTGTGTGTGTACCCTGGAGAAACAAGACTTCCCCGAGGGATGCACAGGGACATGGGCCTCAGGTTCCCTATGTCCTCTTTTCCCGGATGGCTCTGTGTATAGAAACACAATCTGCAGGGCTTCTTGTTTTCATACTTGCCGTTTCCCCGTTCCCCCTTTACTTCTGCTCTGGTGGAAAAACTCTGAGCACCAAGCCAAGGGACCCTGGGAACTACGGGTTGAGAAAGCAACCTGCAGGGATGGCTGGCAAACGTGTCCTTTTACGACTCAACTGCCTCCTGATTCTTAGGCCTCTACGCTTTGTTTAGGATGTAACTCTGAAAAAGTTCAGAGAATTGAAGAACGTTGTTGTAACAAAGTCGATTCCATTTCCAGCTACTTACTTTTTTTTTTGGAAGTTCTTTCAGTGCTACTTATGAAAATGAGGAATAGCATTAATGCCTTTTCTCATTTTATTTAAAAAGTTTTTAGGGGCGCCTGGGTGGCTTAGTCGGTTAAGCGTCCGACTTTCGCTTAGGTCATGATCTCGCGGTTCGTGGGTTCGAGCCCCGCGTCGGGCCCTGTGCTGACAGCTCAGAGCCTGGAGCCTGTTTCAGTCTGTGACTCCCTCTCTCTCTGACCCTCCCCTGCTCACGCTGTCTCTCTCTCTCTCTCCTAGAAATAAATAAAACATTAAAAAAAATTAAAAAAAAGTTTTTAAATGTTTTATTCATTTCTGAGAGAGAGAGAGACAGCGTGAGCAGGGAAGGGGCAGAGAGAGAGGGAGACACAGAATCTGAAGCAGGCTCCAGGCTCTGAGCTGTCAGCACAGAGACCGATGCAGGGCTCAAACCATGAGATCATGACCTGAGCTGAAGTCAGATGCTTACCTGACTGCCATATAGGCTTCTCCCCTTTTCTCATTTTAGCAACAAGTGATACTCGTTTGTGCAGAGATGAACCAATGAGGAAAAACAAACCAGTCCTGTCCAATTTAATAAGAGATGAATTTCTGGTAGAATTTGAATTTTTTTAATGTTTTATTTATTTCTGAGAGAGAGAGACAAGGTGAACAGGGGAGGGTCAGAGAGAGAAGGAGATACAGAATCTGAAGCAGACTCCAGGCTCTGAGCTGATTGTCAGCACAGAGCCTGACGCAGGGCTCAAACCCACGAACTGTGAGATCTTGACCTGAGCTGAAGTCAGTCACTTAACCGACTGAGCCACCCAGGCACTCCGCCTTAGAATTCGAATTTTTTTGTGTTTACTTATCAGCATTTTAAATATATTTGTCTTACTATGAGAAGTATAATGATACCTTGCCAGAAGAAAAATTAAAAAAACAACAACACAGTAGAACCCGTATAGTCATAGAAGATTTTTAAAAATGTAAACTTACATTCTTCCTATTCTTTTGCAGTGAATCGTGATAGGCGTATTTAGGAAAATTCTTTCAAGTATAATTTATTGTGTTAGGATAAATTTCTATGGGGCACATGAAATGGAAACATGACTTTGAGGACTGTACAAAACAAGATCACAGGTGCAATTATATTTTTAAAGGGACAATGGTGTGTATCAAATTCCTTTGGAATTTAGATTCCATCGGAAACATTTAACAGAGTGGAGTAACAGCTTTCTTTTAGCTCACTGCGAGCCGCATCTAGCAACAACGTACCTTGTGATAAGACACCTGTAAATGGCAACTTAAAATGTGTTAGGCAGTGGCACAAATCTTTTGAAATTATTTTAAGGTGTAGATGAGCAAAAAGGGTTGAACACATGATCATACAAATCATCCATAATGATTTAGAAGCAAGATTTCAAATGAGATCAATAACCAATAAGCTGGCAAGGCAGAGAGCATGGTTTCCAAGATCAATGGAGTGTGGACTCTCTTCGGACAGCGGGCGGGGACTGGGGTGGGGGGAAGATAGAACTTGCAGAGTCCACTCTGAGAATCAAGAACCTAAGGCCTCACTCTGGTCAGCAATCCTTGGGAAGCAGCTGGTGTGTGGCTAAGAGCAGGAAAGTAAGGGTAGCTTCATGGGGGAAGTGCCTGGAATTTTATAAATTTTTGTTCATGTGATTTCTCCTAGTGTCCCTTCTGGGTTTGAAGCTTACAGCAGTTACCCACCTTATATTAATGCTCCTTGTGTACCTTATCATCCTTCCCTGTCTCCCTTCCCCTTTGCCTCACTTGTGCATCCTGAAATCATCTCCCAGATAAACTACCTGCAGCCAAAGTCTGCATTTGGGGCCGTAGAAACCAAGACATATACCTTAAGTTACTTTCTTAAACAGAATACATTTAATTTCAGGTCAATTTTGCATGCATTTATTGGGTACATGCTAGGTTGGCTCTAGGCATACCTGATAACTATTTATTGATTAATTAATCAATATGGAATTGCCGACAGTATCAGCTGATCTTCTTTCTACTGCATGTGCATAATGAGATTTAGGAAAAAACTGACCTTGAAGAAATTAACCTTAAAAAGAGATGATATGTGGGCCGCCTGGGTGGCTCAGTTGGTTAAGTGTCTAACTCTTGGTTTCAGTTCAGGTCATGATCTCACAGTTTAAGCCCTGTGTTGGGCTCTGTGCTGACAGCTCGGAGCCTGCTTGGGAGTCTCTCTCTCTGCCCCTCCCCTGCTCTCTCTCTCTCAAAATAAATAAATAAACTTAAAAAAAAAGAGATGATATGTGTAGTGAGAAGGTGATCTGTCAAAAGCAAATGAAGTTGAATATTTAGTGGAATCTTTTGGAATAACTGTAATTCTTCAGTAAACATTTTTTCCTTCTTATGAAATTTGCTGCTGCTCTCTCATGGCAAGCAGGAATCATAAAAGAACCCAAGTGTAGTGTCTGGTTTTAAAACAACTGTTAAGCTTTATTTGTAAGGGCAAATAAGAATCATGTTCTATTCTCGAGTTAATAGGAAATAAGCAAGATTTTCCCCTTAACTTTCATTATGGCTCATACAAATGCTGGTAATGCAATTATGTAAATGTGTAGCTGAGGTTTGGAATGCTGCCTTTATTATCTAACTGTAAAGTTATAAAATGTCTAATTTGCATATTACTTTTTTTTTTTTGCTGCAGTGGTTTAAAGCTTATAAACAAGGTTCTATTTTTTAGAGAAGGATTTAAAACAGAGGCTCTGGCAGCGAAAATATAGAATCTTACCCAGTATTTGGCTTTGAGCTTTGGGCAAAGAGATACATTTATAGCTACAATTGGAGAAAACTACAATTAGAAATAATAAGTGTGTTAATAGCTTTTTAAATTATTAACAAGTAGAGTCAGAGGGCTTAGAGGCAGACCTGAGCTTTCGGCCTTTCTTGGGTGGTTTCTCTACATGTGTGGTGTTGAGCAAGTGGGGTCCTCACTTCTCCATCGGAAAAGATGGAGGTCACCTGTCGTACTCAGAACCATCACTGGCACCTTGGTGTCAATTGGTTTGCTTTCTGATGCTCAAAATTACTGAATAAGTTCTCCCTTCATGGCAATGTTGTAGCATTTTAATAAGGAACAGACATGGGTCAGAAAGAAAAAAGACACAGAATGGAAGACAGTGCTTGCTGCTTATATCCATAGCATGTCTGAGCTGGAGAGAAGCTTCACTATAATCCACTATTTAAAAATTATTTTGGGGCTCTTACTCTGTGCTGGGCTCTGTGCTAGACACTTTCCAAAGATGGCCTCATTCCATCCTGTTTGCATTTCCATGATGATTAGTGATGTTGAGCGTTTTTTTCATATATCTGTTGGCCAATTGTATGTCTTTGAAGAAATGTCTTTTTTAGTCCTTAGCCCATTTTATTTTATTTTATTTTCCTTAGCCCATTTTAAAATCAGGTACTTTGCTTTTTTTTTTTTTTTTTTACTACTGAGTTATTATATGAGTTTTAACCATTATGCATCTGTCTTTCTCTTCTTCTACTTCATCACTTTTGAAGCAAGGGCTTTGGAAACTGTGGTGTTCAGGATCCCTGGGGTAATAAGCGACAAAGAAGGACTCGGAATGCAGCTTTGGCTCCCAGACAGGTGACTTGGTATTGCACCACCTGCTTCTGCTGCCACCACAGGCTTCCTTGTGTGTCAGAGGAGGTGACTGGGATACAGGTGTGCTGTGCCATGTAGACTAATCACTCTCAGTGTTTTTAAAATGCAATCTATAAGACCTGTAGGTTTTGGGGATGCAGAACCCTTGGGTATAGAAGGTTGTCCAGTCCCCCTCACTGCCCCTCCTGGAGGCCTTCCTTCCTAGGAATAACCAAACAGGAATGATTTCAATGTCTTTTGGCTGGTAAATGGATATAATTGTTATTCCTTCAATGGAAAAAAAGTCGTCCAAAGAATTCTCAGATGACTTTTGAAGAAAATCAGATTAGCAATTTTATACAGGTAGGCCGGGCAGATTTGTTTTTACAACACTCATTACATTCATTTTGCAATTTTCTGTCTTTCCAGCCGCTTCCTATCCCTGTTGACCTCGCTTCCCATTTACTTAGAAACGCTTAGCTCATCTGAAAATGTGGGGCTTCCCTGTACATGACCTTTTTAGTTTTTACTAAAAATTATGCCTAAATGTTTCCCATTTATATTTTTTAATATTCTTTTTTATCATTATTATTTTTATTATTTTCATTTTACTATGTCTCCTTATTTAAAAATTTTTTAACATTTATTCATTTTTAAGAGACAAAGAAACAGAGCATGTGTGGTGGAGGAGCAGAGAGAGAGGGAGACACAGAATCCAAAGCAGGCTCCAGGCTCTGACCTGTTAGCACAGAGCCTGACACAGAGCTTGAACTCACAAGCCATGAGATCATGACCTGAGCTGAAGTCGACGGCTTAACCTACTGAGCCACACAGATGCCCTGATTTCTCCTTATTTTTGACCTCTATTTCTATACTAGTTTGAAGACAAAACAAAATCCTCAAACTCACAATGACTCAATTTTTTTCCCTTGAAAAATCTTGTTAAGATTTTGAAAGTTAGTGATTGTCCTGCTTGTTTATATCTCTAGAGAATGCTACTGAGGGCATGTACATCATGTTTTCTGTCTACTAGTAAATAATTTTTATTCTAAGGGTTTGGCGACCACATCAAATAGCCATTTGTGTGTGTGTGTTTGTGTGTGTGTTTGTGTGTGTATGTATGCATGCATGTGCACATATAGTTAAAAATGTGATCTAAACTAGAGTCCAGTCTGCTTCAAATCTGATGTGATCTTTGGCAAATCATTTAACCTTTCTTTGCCTTAATCCTCTCATCTATAAAATTGGGGGAAAATGATTGTACCTATTTTAAAGTGTTCCTGTGAGGATTAATCAAGGTAAACTTGGAACAGTGCCTGGCTCAGAGTAAGTAGCATGTGAATGTTAGCTGCTGCCTTGGAATATAAATTCTCACAATTCTGCCATTTGTTCTAGATCACTGTTTAATATAGCACAATGCAGGTCATACACACAATTTAAAATTTTCTAGTTAGCCACATGTAAAAAAGGTAAAAAAAAGCAGATAAAATTAATTTTAATAGTACCACCTTACTAAAATTTTTACATATGCAATCATTATAAAAGTTATTTATAAGATATTTTATATTATTTGTATCATACTGTGTCTTTGAAGGTGTATACGTTACACTTACAGCACCTCTCAGTTTGGACTAGCCACATTCAAGTGCTCAATGGCCACATTTGGCTGGGGGTAGCTGCTGTACTGGGCAGTGCAGAGCTGGATTATCAAACATTAAGGCAAAATTTCTGACATGGATACTTCTTTGGCCATGGATAGTTTATGTAACATCGTTGCCAGACTGTTTTAGCAATGCCATTAACTTAGGAATGGGTTTGGGCTCAAGAAATATTGAGAAGAATTAGAAGTTTGTCTCGAGTTCCTATAGCTTGGGTTCCGTACTTTCCTCTGATCTGGAATAATACTCTTGGCTACAGTTGGGTTCTAAGGGTAGAGCCCACCAAAACCTCCCTCCAGGCAACATTACTGTCTGTTCTGTGTCCGATTCCTCCAGGACCCTAATGTGTTTAAGTTTTACTTGATTCTTGTAATTCATGGTAGTTACATTTTAGTAAGTCTTTGCAAACACCGAATTAGCAATTATGAAGCCTTGCTCCCAAGAGAAATACAGATTTACATTCCTGTGAGCTTCTGATCACAGCATTTTCAACAACTGAAATATATATAACCTTGTTTTATTCATTTCTGTTTAGAGACATCTTATTTACCATATACTGTTGATTCATTAACATTGAAGTCATCCTTGAATGAAGCTTATTTAATACATGTACTAGATAACTCTTTAGCACAGTGGCTTGGGGAACCATTTTAAATAGTGAAATCACCAACCCAAAGCACAAAAATGCAAAAAGTAAAAACATGGCAGTGAATAGACCACAGAAAGGACACTTGTTTTACAGTGTGAGAGCTGAAACAGGAAAGCAGAGCATTGCCTTATTTGACCCCAGCTTGGAATGTTGCATTGGGCAACTCAGATTTTTGCCACTTGGTGTATATCTGTGAATGACCTAGGAAAGCTCCATAAGTATTGATTTTTGGGTTACAAATACATTTTAGTGAGTAGGCAAATTTGGGAATAATGAAGGTTGGCTGTATTCTTTTTTGACAGCATTTGCATTTTTCAGAGATGCTTCCAGTGTATGTGGGTGGGCAGATGGAAGCTACTGGGTTCCTTCAGACTTCATCACATGGGTGATTGCTCATGCATAGTGAGCTGCCTACTCCCATTCCTGGGGAGAGGAGCAGCCAAGTGGGTGTACCCTGAGGGCTTGGGTGGGCAGAGTCAAGTATGAGCAGAAAGAGCCAGGGGCTGAGCAAGGTTGTACCCTGGGAAAAGGTAAAAAGTAAAGAAGCTTAAAACAGGGAACTTCAAGTGCAGTGCATAAGCAGGAGTGGGAGACAAGGTCAACAGATGGGGAGCCCATAAGAGGAAGCATTAGCTGAGACCACACACTAGCCAGGAGAGAGCTGAAAAGGCCAGAACTTTTGGGTGAACACACAGCTGGTGTGTCTGGGATTGTCTCTTTTTGGGGCATAAGTGTCTGAGATTGTCTGTGTGGGGCATAAGTAGATTTCTCTGGGATAAAGGCACAGGACTGTGGGCCAAGACAATACCTTGGCTCACGCCTGAGCTTACTGCACACAATCAGCAACAGATTATGCAAGAGTTATTGGTATTTTCATCTACTTTACTGTCTCATCATTAATCAAGTTGACCTGATTTTCTGAATTCACTGGGACCTCTCCCTGTGTCTCTTTCTTCAAGCCACTTTTTGTTTACAACAAACCAAAGTATATTTATATATTGTAAATGATTCTAATTTCACTAGAATAACAACAGCATATTTAAATATAGGGTGATCCTGTTATACAAGCTAATCCATTATATATACTGAACTCTCTTTTCAGTAAATTGTTTCAAATATCTTCCTTTTTGAAATAAAGATTGTGTTCAGCCTTCTGTCTGTTACTCAATCCCATGTCACAGTAGATAGTCTTTAAGCATATTTTTCTTTTTAACTAGGAATATTATCTGGTTCCATCGTTTCCAAACTGGAACTGATTTTTCCTAGCCTTTATTCTTTTAGCCTCTTTTCATGGTTTTTTTCCCACTCTCTTCCAAAATACTCCCCACACCCTACCTGTACAGGAAAATGTATTTGTATTTTGAACAAAATTTAACAAGTCCTAATGCATTTTCCCATGTTATTGCAGCTTCGCAAAAATCAGGGGAGAACATAGGCAAAGAGTAGGAAAAATATGTCTGGAATGACATAATAAGGGATAGTGGGAGGCTAAATAGCCAAGCTGGAAAAGGACACTAAAGAATCAATCACTAAGTTAGAACTGGGATATGACAAAGCTTAGAAAAATTTATCCATAATGTAGAAGAGCATTTTTATTGCCAAGGCATCAGGATGATAATATAAGTAGAAAATTTTGAAAAATAGAGAGCCCCCCCCAGCTCTGAATACTAACACAACTCCATAAATGTCCCCTGTTTTCTGCCATGTGTGTAGCGCTGTGGTCAGGAGTTAGCTTAAGTCAGACAGATTGGGCGTAACTCCAGGCCCATCACTGTTGAAAGATTATTAAAATTTTTTTAAAAATGTTTATTTATTTTTTTTTTTTGAGAGAGAGAGAGAATGAGAAAGGGAGACAGAGCATGAGCGGGGGAGGGTCAGGAGAGAGGGAGACAGAATACGAAGCAGACTCCAGGCTCCCAGCTGTCAGCACTGAGCCTGATATGGGGCTCTAACTCACAAACTGCAAAATCACAACCTGAGCCAAAGTCACATGCTTAACCGACTGAGGTACCCAGGTGCCCCTAAGATTTTTTCAATTTCCGTTTTTTAGTGATATATTGGCCTAAATAGAAAATGCATCTAAAGTGGTCAACAAGATGCGTGGGGCAAGTTAGCTTATTACTCCTATAATTTTTTTTTTAAACACATATCTCTTAAGCTTCTGCTGTGTGCCATCTTCATAGAGCTCATGGTGGAAAGAAGGAGCCAGACAGATAAGCACAGGTGGATAATGGCAGATGGAGAAGGGAAGGTCGATATTGGGGAAAATATCAAACCAAAAAGGTCTCACTTTATCTGGGGAATGAGGAAGTTCCCTGAGAAAGTGATGTTGGCCTGAGGAAGTAAAGGAAAAATTGTCAGCTGAGTAGGTAAAGAAGGAAAGAGATCTGGGAAAGAATATGTGTGTGTGTGTATAAATATATACAAATATAAATATATTTGTATGTTATAAATTATTATATATGTGTATATATGTATATAGCTATAATATATATAAATACATATTATACATTTCAATTATCTCTGTTTCACAGATCTGTGCAATCTTTAGCACTAGGGGCTCATCTGAGTTTGGATCACATAGCAGTGAGCAAATGGATAAAAGAACTTCAGAAATAGATAAAGCAGGTGACTACTGTGATCTTAGACTATTGAGACCAATGCTGCCGTTATTGTTAATGTTTGGATGATACAGTCTTGTAAATGCAACACCTTGGAGTGGTTTGAAGGGGTGGTCTGTCGGAAAATGAACTGCCAAAAAGAATATACTGCCTTGATTTGTGCTGTCCCATAATTTTGGCATGCCAGTGCCATAGATTATCCTAATTGGGTCTGCTGTATGTGCAAAGCTCTCAACATATTGGGGGTCATGGACTTTTCTGGGGAACTGAAGGTTGGCTAGGTGGTTGGAGCCTTGAGAATGAGTGAAGGCATTGTGAGGGACAAGCCTGAGTGAGTGGGCTGAGGCCACATCACACTGGACCCTTATCCTAAAAGTGCAGTGGGAGCTGGTGGAAGACTTTCCCCTGGGGAGGGACAGAATCTGCTGCAAGCATAGCATGAAGTCGCGCAAGGGAGAATGTTTGCTCTGGCTCTCTTACAGGGAGAGCTGATGGTGGCTGACACTGAGTGGTAACATAAGCAACAGAAAAAGGAAGAAGCGAAGAGACCCAGGAGATGTTTAGGAGGCAAATTGACAGGACTTTGATCGACTGGGTGTGGCTGGTGAGGAAGAGAGAAATGGTAGACGTGAGTCGTGATCTTCCAGATTGGAAACAGAACACATGGTATATAGACAACTCCAGCAAAGTACCAGCTGTGCAGAATCCCATTGTCATTTACACGCAGCCATATTTCACAACTCTGAAACCACAGTGTACATGTTTTGTATTTATTTTTTTATTCATGGAAGAGCATCAATATTAATACACCTGTATCTATGCAAACACATACACAAAAATATTAGGTTTGCCACGAATGGTCTAAACTAGTGAAAACTTTTATTTAGCATTAACTATATATTTAAGAAATTTGACGTTATACTATTTATATTATTTCTAAGCATCTGTTTTATATGATTTGCTTATAGGTTGCTAAACAATGGCAGGGTGTTAATTCTCTCCATAGAATGATATTTGTGTTCTTAAGATTTAGTGCCATGTTCAGAGCCCTGTGCTACTTTTCCTCCTCGTCTCCAGAATTTCCCTGCTCATCCCGAGTGTAGTATCTTTTCTTGTGTTAGTCCCTCTGCCTGGATACCCTCTCACCTTCTGCTCCAACAGAGCTTATATTCATCCTTCAAGAGCTGTTTGAAAGGTTAACTTCTCTCTGGAGCTTTTCTGGAGAATTGTCAAATTGTTTCTGTGTTGCCTTGTTCTGGAGTGAATATCCTGTCCTATCAGATATTGAGCCAGATCAATAGTTTCTAAAACTTTTTTGCTGATTCTTCCTCCCCATCAGTAAATATTGTTCAGCATACCCTCTGATTTAAGTTGAGTTTCCCCAGAAGCAGATCCTAAGATAAGGATCTGAGTGCAAGTAATGTCTTTTGGGAAGGATTCCCAGGAATTGCCTTTGAGGGAGTGGGGAATGGAGACAGGGAAGGGAAGGAAGCTGGTATGAGATGCATTTTTTTTTAAAGAGTTTTTGTTTCCAACTTTACTTTTTTTTTTTTTTTTTTTACAAATAGTTTTTTGTCAAATTTGTTNTGGGTAAATTCCCAGCAGTGCTATTGCTGGGTCATTCTGAGCAGGTAACCACTGCGGGCAACCAGGGCTCATTCCCTGTGGGCCCTCTGAGTGGTGTGTAGAACGTCCCTCAGGTGTGACAACCCTGACACTGGAGAGATGGTCCTCTACTGTCAGTCAGTCAGTGGTTGATGGCTGCTCCCAGGGGCAGCACTCCTCAATACTTTTGGCCTGGTCTGGCCTGTTCTGCTCCCGGGCCAAATATACACTCCAGCAGCCTGAGAGCCCCTCTGTGCAGAAACTTGCAGATATTTGCATTTGAATCCTGTTCCCGCATAGGTGTTTAAGGAAAAAGTGATGGCTGAAGACAGTGAGGGTGTCTGCAATGCCTACACCTACAGTCTTTTCTTATTTCCAAGTCATACACTGCAGCGAAAGCTTCTCTCTTCTCTGAAACAATGCAGAGGACGTGGTATATGAGAAGGGAAAGAGCTATTACGAGAGGAGAGTATGGTAGGGAACTTTTTAATTTTTTAATTTAAATTATTTTTTTTATTAAATGTATGTAGCGTTTTTAAGCTCATATATTTTAATGGTGAATATATTAAAAACCAGGGTCTAGAGTTTATAGTGGTTGTAGAAGGAAGGTGAAAAATAACAAGACTCTGGAGTCTGACTGTTTTTAGTGTGTGAGAGCCACCAGCAGAAGGAAGGGGTTATAAAATCTTATCATGGAATATGGGCGGCATTAACCACGTAGTTATACAAAGGAGAATTTTCTCACAAACAACATCATGCAAAGCCTGTTTAATGAAGGACTCTGAATTTGGATGGGGCCTTAGTTTAGGAAGGTGTTACTCAAAGTCTTAAAAAACAGCAAATGTATTGTATGTGAAGTACATGCATCAGAGAAGTCTTGCTTGATTTTTTTTCTCAATAGAGAAAAGAGGAAAATGGGCCTTTTCATCCCATTTTCTATATGTTTGTAGCATTCACTGTCCTCTGATTCTTTTCTCCTGTGTTCTTTCTTCATTCCCACTTCTTATTCCCTCTCTCTACTACTGGCCGCTTTTTCAAATGATGTAATTTCTGGATTTGTGGAGTTTATCAATGTTTCCAGAAAGGAATTGGTATTGAATTGCTGTCACAGTGCCTGAGTTATAAAGTATTTAGGTGATTTGTTATCCATACACATACGGAGAAAATACCTGAAGTTGAGCAAATGTATATAAATTCTCTTATTCATCTGCACAGTTCTATCACAAATACCATTTAAAATCAAAGGGAGGTAGAGTCTTCATGGGCTTGTGTTACTTTAAATTACTTTCTAGAACAAAAGCAGGCCACTCATTGGCTGGTTTTTCCATTTCCAAATCCTATCCCAGGAGAATGCCAATAGCATCCAACAGTTTAATTCATTATTATGCAAAATCCAAGTGAGTGAAATTTTAACCTCTGCTTCTAACCACTTGTGTTGGTTTTATCTGTAATTTAGTGAAAGGCATCTGATGACAGATTCTCCCTTGTGCTCCAATTACCTAACGTATAACGTCCTTTGAAGAGTTTAATATAACCACTTTATACTGAAAAGAAGCAGGAATATTAATTAAGAATTCTAGGTGCTTCAACAAGAAACCCCAAAGGGCATTATTGGATGAGCCCACAAGGAGAATGTTTGTTAAGTCTTGACTGGTGTGGTTAGGTCTGGGGCATATTGTGGTCAAAAGAACACAGCACTGAAACCAAAATTAGCTTCAGAGTAACTTACATCCATTACAGGTCCCCAAAGCAATGCTCTTTAAAATTCCTTTTCCCACCCCTCTCCCACCCACTGTGCATATTCTCTGCAGGGGTACCTGGGCCTTGACTTTTTTCAATGCCTTTCACCTGGGAAAACTCTCATTTCTAGTCCCAGCTCTGCAATCTCCTATACTCTTCTCCCCTGTCACCTGCCTGATTCTGCCTACAAAATCCTAAAGGGTCAGCGTGGCCAAAGGAAGAGCTCCTTGTAGGGCAGAAATGAGGAATACTTACTGGGTAAAGGGAGAATCCTTTTACTAGGGTGGAAGAATAGAAAAGCCAAGGGATCCTCATAAAGTAATATTTGTAGTTAAAGTATACGGATATGAGGATAGGATAATTGTTTATCTGACAGCACCAAGGGGCATTTTACTAATGGCAGGCATGAGTGTCCTTCATAACAGCCACCCCAACACGTTTGAGAGATGCATCCTAAAGTTCCATTCTACACTGTGACTCTTCCAGAAACCCTTCTTGAACCTATTTATATTTTAAAATTGTGTCACTCATGAGTTTCACAAGTTAAAGACAGTCCGTGAACTCTCAGATTTGGTAAATAACTCTATATGCTTTCTATACCTTTCATGATTTCCAGGACTTCATTCATTCTTCCAACCCTCTTTCCTTCTTTTAATCTCTCATGTTTGAGAAAATGCCTCCTTAAGCATTATGGTCAACCTACTTGGCCTTCCTCCAGTTTGACTATGTTTCCTTTAAAATATGGCAGTCAGAATTGCCCACTGTATTCCAGGTTGTATGAGTCAGTTTTGGATGAGGAAGGACAAATTTGTGTGATTTACTTTTAGCATTTTTTTTTTTTTTTGGCTAATGTCCAGCACTATTTTTGTTGTTATAGCTTTTCAAAGGACAAGTATCTTTAAAAAATACACCACTGTGATTCCTACCCCAGTTTCCTTGGTCATAACCAACGTTGAGACTGTCATAATTATTCTTCGGGAAACATGGTTTGAATTAATTGTTGTACTTACCAAACTTATACCCACATAAAATATTTTCCTTCACACCCTGACGATTGTAATCAATCTTTGAGATTATATCTAGGAATAGTTTGATGGGAATTCTAAGATAAAGAACAGTTCTTTTTTTTTATTTTTAATGTTTATTTGTTTTTGAGAGAGAGAGCATGAGCAAGGGAAGGACAGAGAGAGAAGGAGACACAGAATTTGAAGGAGGCTCCAGGCTCTGAGCTGTCGGCACAGAGCCTGATGCAGGGCTAGAACTCACGAATTGTGAGATCATGACCTGAGCCAAAGTCAGATGCTTAACTGACTGAGACACCAGGGTGCCCCAGGGATAATTCTTGACTAAGTAAACATGGATAACATAATGAGTGGAAGAAGATACTCTGAGAGAGAGAGATGAAAGCCTGTGGAGTAGGAGGAACCAGTGAAAGCAAAATTTGACTTTCAGAAGACCTTTAACAAAAGATCTTTAACTCCACACATGTTTTATATTACTTGGTAGAACATTTTACTGGGAAGAGAAAATTGAGTAAACACAGGAGGCAAACCCTATTTACAAGAGAGCGATTATCTTTCATTCTGCCCTGACATCTTTTGACAGACTGGAGGGTCACACAATGAAAGCTGAAGTTTGCTTATCAAACCAATGCAGGTAGTAGACTGTAGCAGTGGGCTTTAAAAGATGATCTGGGAGTTCCAGGGGTTCCCAAAAGAAATTCAGAGGGTCTGTGAGGTCAAAGCTATTTTCATAATAATACTCAGGTATTGTTCACCTTTTTTGGTTACAGTTCTCTTGAATGTACAGTCTGAAATGTTCATCTCAGCTAACTTTTGAGAAATACCACCTGTTGAATTTTGTTGTAGTATTAAAGAAGAATATCCACAATTGTTGGTAAACGTTCTTAAGATGCTCCTTCCATTTCCAATTACATATCTGTGTGAAGCTGAATGTTTTGTATATTTTAATGAAAACAATAGATAGCACCAGATTGAATGCAGCAGCAGATATGAGTCCAGAGGCTTTCTGTTAAGCCATGAATGAAAGAGATTGGCAAAAATGTAAAACTATGTTACTCTTCTCACTGTTTCTTTTTTGAAAAGCATAGTTATTTTTCATAAAAATGTCCTTATGTGAAATTTAATTGGTTCACTATTATTACTTAAAAATGAATAAATATGAAAAAAACTCTCAACTAGGGGCTCCTGAGTGGCTCAGTCTGTTGAGCATTGGACTTCAGCTCAGATCATGATCATGTGGTTCATGGGTTTGGGCCCTGCATTGGGCTCTGTGTTGACTGCTTGGAGCCTAGATCCTGCTTCGGATTCAGTGTCTCTCTCCAGTGTTTCTCTCTGTGCTCTTCCCCCACTTGCACTCTGTCAGCCTCTGTCTCTCAAAAATAAATAAACGTTGAGAAAACTAAAAATTCTCAACTTAAATTTCTAACATAGGAAATACCAATTGACATAACACATATAAACAAAGCCCCTTTGGTTTCCCAGTAATTTTTCAAAAGCAAAGGGATATCGAGGCCCAAAAGTTTGAGAACTGTTGGACTTTGTAGAATCCAAATATCATTTCCACATTCTTTGTATTAGCAGTTTCCAGCTGACCTTGAGTTCCAACAAAGAATAGAGGACATGTAACAGTAAGAATATACAGTGGTAACAGTTTGGTACAAAGATTAAAGGCAACTTTACCTTTCTGTGGTTCAGACTAAATATCTAAAATCTTAATATTTAGCCTCCAAATAATTATTTTATAAACTGTGCTTTTATCTTGAAAGTACAAGGTTTTTTTTTCTTTTTCTGTTACAGTAATGGCCATGAAGAGAAAAATAAAGTGTGAGGTCTGGGAATGACATCTAATTCTTTAAAAATTTAGGAAATTCTTACTTCCAAAGATAGTTAAGAGAGAAGCCTCCAAAGTTTAGAGACAATTGCACGATATAAGAAGGAAAGTTTATGAAACTAGCTAAGTTTTCCTGCTTCTAGGATGAATGTGGTTGACCCCCCAGTGGAGCATCTCACGGCCACATTTTACACACACCTGTCTTGGGATGGGTGAAATAAGACACAAGCAGCAGTAGAGAACTAACAAGGAACCAGCAATTTATCAGAAAACACATCAAATCCTTAAGAGTCCTTAAATGTCTTTTGAAAGGAAACAAAATACTGTGCAACAGATTAAACGCTATGTTAGTTGCAACTGACTGCTTTTGAACACTCAAAGAAATCCCCCAAGGATCTTGCATGTGAAAACAGATAGGATTTGAAGACAGATTTGAGACTTTCTGTGAGAAGTTAGGTTTACTGCAAAGCAGAACAGCTGACCTATGACTTTGGCTGTAGGGAATGAAGCACTGATAGCTGGGTGGCAAGCAGAGCAAGCCCCTCCTAAACATGTCTGTGTCCTAAATGCCAGCCCTGTTAGTGTTTTACCTTACATGGCAAAAATGACTTGGCAGATGTGATATCAAGAATGTTAAAATGGGGAAGTTATCTTGGATTATCCAAGTGGGCCCAAGCTAATCACATAGGGTTTTAAAAGCACAGAGTTCTTCCTGGCTCTGTCAGAGAAAGGGCGATGTGACTACAGAAGAAGAAATGGTTAGAGGTGCAATGTTGCTGGTTTGGAAGATGAAGGAAAAGAGCAAAGATGGAGGAAAGATAGGTGGCCTCTAGAAGCTGGAAAAGGCAAGGACATGGATTTAATCCAAGTGCCTCTTGAAGGGATATAGCCCTGCAGACACCTTGATGAGCCTCTTTCCTTGGACCTTTATCTAAGAAATGCAAGATAATAAATTTGCTTTAAATATCTAAGTTTATGGTAATTAGTTATATTGAAGCATGAATACAGTTAGTTCCTCATTTTCTCTTTCAGTGGACTATTACCTGTGCTTACAGTATGCCATCTAAATTAGTTGACCAAATAATAAGATAAGAAGTCAATGAGGTGCATACTGCTTTTCTATGTCTTTCATGAGGGCCCCATTGGAACTCATTTCTAAGTCTTTGATATCAGAGTGAGTGAAGAAGGAAGGCAGTGATCTGGGGAAATCATTCTAAAATCTTGTCTTTTCTTCTGATGAATAAAAAGAAAAGTAATTGAAGAAGAGTCTTAAAAAATCACTTAAATCAACATAGTCATTTATCGAGGTTATTGAAAATCCACGGATATAGAAATTATAATTTGCCAAAGAAATATTCAAAAACTATTTGTTAATATTTGAAACCTTGGCCCAGTCATATGACAGTAGTAGGGGAAAGGTTGAGGTGGGATGAGAAAAGAAAGAAAAAATTCACTAAGCTGCTTGGAGAGAGGTGAGCAGTTTCTATTTCTTCACCCTCATGCAGTTCTGTTGACACGGCACCAACAAGATCAAGGGGGAAAGACCAGCACATACGAATGCAGCAGCACAAAGGAAGTAAGGCAGTTACTCTGGTTGCAAAATTAGAAGGGCCAAAGCAGTCTGAAGCCAGCCAGGAGGTCGCTAAGCTGTGAAGGCATCGGTGCCAGCTGCCTCTACATGACCCACCCGGTGTGGGGACCCGGACCATCTCAGTTATGTTTACATTCAGCAATTTAATTTTGACACTTTGAACGCGTTGTCACGGATTTTTATTTAAAGTAAACAATTTTTGTTAAATGATTTGCTTTATGTTACTTAAGGATACTTTTTATTTATCTTAGGGCCACCAGTTTTCCTGGGAGACGGCAGCTGGAAGTCGGGGGGAAATTAGGCTCACCTGAAAGAATTTGACTTTTTCGATGTTTTCCCCTCACTGTGTCCATTCAAAACCTACCTGCATTTCACAACTCTAGTGGAAAGGGAATACCGATTTGCCCAAACCTCCCGGGCCATGTTGAATATCATGGTAGAAAGAATATAACATCTAGTAAAATTGCGAAGCAGGGAGTTTAGAGCCACCACCCTAATCACTGGTAGCTCACCCAGATGGTGTCCCAGTTATAAATTTCTATCAGGAGACAAGAAAAGCAAACCTTTAACCAGCTGCACATTTTGTTTGAAGTCTCAGGACACTGAGAAAATGCCTCATGAGTATAAAGAGGTTTACCTGTAAAAGCAATGAATTTGGGGGCCTGCAAGGAACCAGAATGGGCAGAAAAAGAGTTTTCTATGGGATCTAAATTATACTCCCCAGCTAGAGTTAGCTGTAGAAAGTCAGCATTTTTTTTTTTTTTAATTTCTAGGAGAGAGAGAGAGAGAGAGACAGCGTGAGCAGGGGAGGATCAGAGAGAGAGGGAGTCACAGACTGAAACAGGCTCCAGGCTCTGAGCTGGCAGTCAGCACAGAGCCCGACGCGGGGCTCGAACCCACGAACCGCGAGATCAGGACCTAAGCGAAAGTCGGACGCTTAACTGACTAAGCCACCCAGGCGCCCCAAAAGTCAACATTTTTAACTAGCCTTGGCTTCCTTCTACTGGTCTAGGAAGATTCAGTCAAGTTAGCTAATTTCCAAGGCACAAGGAAGTTCTATGAACTCTTATCTCCCATCTAATGTTTGTATGTTCAGGGTTCTATTTCTTCTGTTTCTTAAGGTTCCAAATAATACTTTGGACAGTACTTCACATGGCATTGTCAGACACTATTTCATGGGCACATGATCTCAATTAGCATTAATTGCTATCAAATAAACTGCAAACCCATGAACATGAAGTAAATGCTGGTGTTCTGACCTAGGAGAATAATGTCTAAAATACCAAAAGAAGAATGGAAAAAATGTAACACCTCGTTAAATATAATGTTTTTATGCTGTGATTTTTTTTCTATAGCTCTGAAACCGAGCATTCAATAAATTTTACACAGGATGAATGTACTCCTATAAAAACCATGTTCTTCCCTGTGCAAGAGGATGCTGGTGAAATGTAGGGGCTGGGGAATGTGACAGGTGATTAGCCTATCGGAAGCTGCTATGGGACAGTGCTGCCTTAGCTTGGACCTATAGATAGGGAGCACTGGAACAGGAATCAAGAGGCCTGGGTTTCAGCTTTTCTTCATCCTTAGCTAAAGAATGAGCATGTGAGCATGGTACTGAATAATTTCTCATGTAAGTTTCTTCCTCTCTAAGATGGTGTCAATAACACCTGCCCTCAGTGTTGTTATTGTGAAGACTTTATTAGATAAAGGAAGCAAAATATCTAACATGGTGCTTAACAAGGCTGGGTTTATTTTATTTATTTTTGTTATTAGAGAGAGAGAGAGAGGGAGGGAGGAAGGAGGGGGGAGAGAGAGAGAGAGAGAGAGTCAGTCCTAAGCAGGTTCCAAGCTCAGCACAGAGCCCGACCGGGGGCTCCATTCCATGACCCTGGGATCATGACCTGGGCTGAAATCAAGTTGGATGCTCAACCGACTGAGCTATCCAGGTGCCCCAGGACCAGCTTTATTCTTCGTTAGCCTTAATCTAGAAACAAGGGTAATAATCCTTATTTCATCCTTTCCTCTGAGCACTCCCTCTATCAGCCAATGATTCTTCAGCAACCCCATCCCCCACTTTTTTTTTTTTTTTTGGAGAAAGCTAATTATAATCACGACTTCAAATACCATCTATTGTGATGAGGACAGTTGTCTTAACAGAGTCATGATAGCAAACTGAGGGGAGAGGAGAGGGAAAAGGTTGGGAAAACTACATAGTGGAGGTGACCACAGTATGGGCAGAGACAGGAAAGGGGTCGGCGCTTGGGAAGAGGAAAAGGAACGCAGGTACCTTAAGGACCTTCTCCTTGATGTTATTATTTGCATGCTTTCATGGCCAGGGGCCTTTGCCCTACCTCTTTCTTACCTTAAGGATTGGTGGGTGTTATTTAGCATTTATGTGTTTTTGGGGAAATAGAATTGCTATAAACCTACGAAATTGTATCAAATAAATCTAAGTGATAGGGAGAACATGTTTAATATTTTAGGGATTCTACAGCAAAATTCTATGAAATTAGTTCGAGCGAGGATCCTTGGTACATGAACTTGAGTGTTTTACAGTTCTTGTTTCACTGGGCATGACAAACAAACCCTATCCAAATCATCTGTTCCTGCTCAGCGTCAGCAATCTCAGACGTGAAAAGGGGCAGACATGTTTGTGCTTGCAAACTTTTTCCTTAAATACATTTAATGAAGAAGGTATATGCCTGCTTTTGATGCTTCCTCCTTTTGTTGATTAAACCTTCTTGGCAAAAAAATTTCCCTTCCATTTGATAAGGTCTGCAACAGGACTCAAGTTCAGTGTACGCAGTATTATGTTTATCTTCCTCAAACCTCAAAATGTCAGTGGTACTGTAGAAAAATTGTTTGTTTTTTCTTATTTTTTGTTTGGCCCATATTAATACTCCTAAAAAAATATTCATACTCAGCAGGCTGATCTACTTAGCCATAGATTTTGGCCTAGTTTACTACTTCCAGAATCTTCTTTGGATAATTTCAGTGTATTTAGCATTTTTTCTAAATGTGACTGTAGGGTCACCACAGTATTTACTCAGCCATCATAATCTGTTTTCATTTTACTGTGTTTCAGAATTCTCTGTGGTAAACACCCAAAGGCTTTGACATCCTAAATTTCTTTCAGCTTCGAGAAATAATTTTTAAAAGAACATTCTAGCACTAGAGTGCTAGAGGAGGCAATACCCTCATAAGTATACTTCTGAAGTTCATTTTATTTGGGATCTGCTGATTCACTCTTCCATTAGATTCATAGCAATTACATCACTGATTCTGATGTAGATGGATTTTTTTTTAATATTTTTATTTATTTCTAGGAGAGAGAGAGACAGCGTGAGCAGGGGAGGGTCAGAGAGAGAGGGAGATATAGACTCTGAAACAGGCTCCAGGCTCTGAGCTGGCAGTCAGCACAGAACCCGACGCGGGGCTCGAACCCACGAACCACGAGATTATGACCTAAGCGAAAGTCGGGCGCTTAACCAACTAAGCCACCCAGGCGCCCCGATGGATGTTTGTTTTTACCTTCTACTTTCCACAGCATTCATCTATTATGTGTCCTCTTCCTTTAATTACTTGCTTATTCAATGAGCATATTAATGTATATTCTACCAGAGATAAGCTGTTGAGTGTAGAAAATAATAAGTGTTCTGTGGGACTCAGAGAGAGAGAGAGGAATGCATGAATCCTCAATATTAAAGCCATAGCTTTAAACCAAAATTGGTTTAGCTTTCAAATTATCCATTCATTTTAGTTCCCTTTTGTCCCCTCAAAAAATGCTATCTTTATCAGTCAGTTTAGACTGTTATGATGCAGTAGCAAACAGCCCTGTGATCTCAGAGGCTTAAAGCAACAGCAATGTATTTCTCATTTGTGTAACGCATGGGAAATGGCTTGGTTATAGCTCTCTGTTCCAGATCTTCCTTGCTCTGAAGAAGCAGAGAACATAGACCAATGGTGGAACCAAACAATAGCTCTTAAAGATTTTGTTCAGAAGTGGCCCCTGTCACTTCCACCCACAGTTCATCAGCCATGGCAAGTCCCATGGCTAAGCCTATATTCATGCAGTGAGTAGTATAATCTTCTTGCAAGGAAGGGGCCAGTAGGGATAGAGCCAGTGGAAAGGAACTGGTATGAAGGAGAAGAAAATAATTTGAAAAAATAATTCAGTGTATTTTCCAATTCTTGTTGATGTCTCCTCACACGTATACGCACAGAGAACATATACAGGAGCACTGTAAAGTAATGAGCATGATTTTCCTTAAATAATCTTATCTGAATTTTTAATCCCCGAATAACAGATATCTCTTTGACAAGTTTTTCAACTTCTCCAACATTATTCAAAGGCCTGTGAACATTATTTGAATGTTTTCAATCTTTTGAGGATTTGAAAATCGGAAATGGCTAATACTCATTTGTAGTCAATCTGTGTATTTATAGCCCTTCTGACATTTGGTATGTGCCAGTTAGGCTTTTACTTTCTGTGTGGTTTCTATTCTATTCAAGTGAATAGAATGGATCATATACTATTTTATGAAAAAGCCCATTTTACCTGAAATTTTAGATTTTCTTGTATTGTTCATGAAATGGTCATGAAGACCATTCCCAAAGGTTGAGTTCCATAATATTTTGAGCAATGGTTGTCTAAATTATAATACATGTATAATATTAGGAGGTGACAGGGTCACTTAGATGCTTATATTTTGGTTGATTTTATAGAGAGTACAGCAAAAGCAGGGATAATGTGAATTCTGGTAAGGTTTGACTGTGGGCTTTCATTCTCCACTCAAGGAGTGAAGTTTGGTTGGGGGGGTTAAGGATTCAGTATACAGTGCACATTTAAAAAAATACTTTGTCTATTTCTGATGCAATCTAATAAGTGAACATATTTTTGTTCAAATAGTTTCTAGAAGATCGAGTGGAAAAAATTGGCTTTCATTAACTTTGCAATAATTCAGTCTTAGTTTTTGTGAGGTTGCAGTTTTTGGCTCCTATGGTTTAGTTTCTTTCCTGGAGTAATTACAGTATTTTATAGTATTCCTCATTTTTTTCTTTTCCTTTCTGGTTTTCAACATGCTAAGGATTTAAGACTTAAACTCGAAATGATGGAGGGAAGCTTTGGAGAATTTTAAGTTGATGACTTCTCAGTGCTATTTCTGTACCTTCCAGTGTTATTTTTCTCATAATACTTAGAGCATTCAAAGATGAGTACTTTAGTTAAACAGGGATGGTGGCACATAGATCTATGACATTCCTACAAGTTAGGTCAGAGAAAATTCTGTGTATTGGACAGTCTACAGTTCAAGACAAGAATACACATTACCTATTAAAAGATGGAAAGCAAGCAGAAAATGAATTGCAGAGTGAACCTCGTTTAAATATCCAGTGTGCTTGAGGAATGGAGTTTCCCAAGAAATTATTGGCCAGGCCGATGATTACAAAAAGGTACCCTTTGTTGAAAATCTGCCTTTGGAAGTACATTTATACTTAAATTGTTATAGCTGAGCAGATGTATTTGGTAATGTTTCAGTGCTTTGTTTATACCATCTATGACCTCTAGGTTTGTAAATCAGTCTTTAAATGTGCATATTTTCTGAAAATAGTTTGAAAAACAATTCTGTTTTGATTGTGTGAATAAAGTGAAGATCCGTGTTGAATTTTAATTCAGCTAAACACTGATTAAAAAAGACAAAATTAGAGCATTTCTTCATTCTTTTTGACACTGCATAAAAGGTGATTGATATATGTGCATCCTAGATGGATGAGATTACAGATGTGTGACTGCTATGCTCCAGGCAAGATATGTTATGTAAACCAGCTGGACTGAGGAGGGTTCCCTGTGGCTAATGTGATAAAGAAGAAGGCATGCTTTTCTGCACGTTCTGCTAATACAAAATGATGTGATTTCTAAAAGATAAAAACGTATTTACCCTTGGCAGGCTGCAGCATGTCAAAAAAGTATCATTTTAACATTACTGGTGCTGTGATGGAAATACTGAAGGAGAATCAAGAGTTTTTGGTTAAGAAATACATGTACCATTTACAAAATTCATCATTTTGGGAGGGCTTATCAATACCTGACATCTAGCTGAATTTTTTTTTTTGTCTTTAGTTCATCTGGCTTAAAAGTGAATCCTTCTTAGTTTAAAAATGCTACAAATTGTGTTAGCCAAGTCCTTACTGCTGTAATAACATTAGCTTTAGTAATTTGTCATGCTTGCTAAAATTTGGGCAGTTATTGCCCCCTGCTTCTGAAGCAGAGACCCCACACAAATGCCAACTTCTTTGTTAAGACTTTCCTGGTTCTTTCCACCTTCTCCTTTGTGTAGATCTCTAAAAAAATCCACTTATCTATTGAATGAATTATATTATTATCCATGTTAATGCATATTAAATAATTTTTAATGGAGATGTAATTTACTACCATAAAATCTTTCTCTCTTTGAAGTGTAAATTTCAGTGGTATTTAGTATTCCAACAACATTGTGCAATTATGACCACTATCTGATTCCAGACCCTTTTCATCACCCCACAAAGAAAGCCAGTACCCATCAGCCGTCACTTCCCTTTCTTCTCTCTCCCCAGTCCCTGGGAACTACTGATCTGCTTTCTGCCTTTGTGCATTTGTGTAGTCCGGACATACCAGATATATTGAAGCATGCAAATTGTGGCCTTTTGTGATGGTCTTCCTTTCCTTAGTGTAATGTTTTCAAAGTTCATTATGTTGTAGTGTGTCAGTGTTTCATTGTTTTCATTGTAAAACAGTATTCCATTGTATGGCTATTCCACATTTTGCTTATCTGTTCATCAACTGATGGATATTTAAGTTGTTTGTACCTTTGTCTACTATGACCTATGTTGCCATAGATAATTTGTTTATAAGTTTATGTGTGGAGCATGTTATACGTTTAAATATATTTTATTAAAATTAATTTTTATTTATTTTAAATATATTTTCTCTTTTTCAATTTTGTTTGAGAGAAGGAGGAAGCACATGCATGCAAGCAGGGGAGAGACAGAGGGAGCAGGAGAGAGAGACTCTCAAGGAGACTCCACACCCAATGCAGAGCCCAACATGGTGCTCGATCCCATGACCCTGGGGTCATGACCTGAAATAGTATAGTATTTGCCTTTCTCTGGCTGACCTATTTTTTTTTAAATTTTTTAAAAATGTGTTTATCTTATTTTTGAGAGAGAGACAGAGTGTGAGCGAGGGAGGGGCGGAGAGAGAGGGAGACACAGAATCCGAAGCAGGCTCCGGGCTCCCAGCTGTCAGCACAGAGCCCGACACGGAGCTCGAACCCCGCGAATCACGAGATCATGACCTGAGCCGAAGTTGGATGCTTAACTGACTGAGCCACCCAGGCGCCCCTGACCTATTTATTTTTATATGTTTAAGTATATTTTGTTAAAATTATAACATTATTAATATTTAAGCATTTATTAAAAAATTACTACAACCTTAAGATACTTAAAATCATAAAAAACATACTGTTAACATTTTGGTTTATCTCCTTTAGACTTTTCTGGTTACTTGTATGATACTTTCATTCAAAAAAGCAAATTTAGTATCAAAATATGCATACTGTTCTATATTCTACTATTTTTATTTTACTTTTCTTATAGTTTATATATATTTCTGGATAGGATTTTTAATAATTGTATACTTCTCTATATTTTATTTTAATATTAGGTTACATTTCTGTGCATTATAATTTCAATTCTGGAGGGCAGTTGCTTTGCTTTATTTTTCATTTTATCCATTTCCTTCCCTTCCACTACTAGGTAGCCAGTATCTGGAGTAGTAACTTCTTTAAAAAATTTGCTGAAAATGAATTTACAATATCTATGGATTCATAGACTTTCAGATTTGAAAAGAATCTTAGGGGTCAACTATGAATGACATGGGGGCTACAGTATTTTCGTTAAAATTGGGTTTAACTAATGACTACTGTTTTGGCTCGTAAGTTTGCATATTTAGCCCGCATTCTTTGGTTAAACCATTTGGGCAAATTGAAAGAAGAATAATAGGAAATTTGTTCCTAAGTCAAATTATGAGTAAGATTTACCAACTTCCTAGATACCTATATGGTGAAATTTGCAATTGGGAGAGAGTCAGTGAATAATTTTGGTTTGGGTAGTTTAAAGCTAGCTTCATTAGTGACAATACATATTATCTTCCAAAATTATAAAATGTTCAGCAGTCATTAAAAAAATCTCAGCTATTTTCAATATTGTCTTGTCAGATAGTCACAGGTTATTTCAAAAGAGTAAAATGTATTTGCTTTGCACGTTGGGTCCAAACTTCGTATTCTAACCTCTTTGTTGACACTGCTGGTGAGTCAGAGTAACATCACTAACTGTATGTTGCCAAGTTGTTCTCAAGAACAACTTGATTTTAAAATCCCAACTAGATTTTAAAATCACCTAGACTGTGGTGTTGAATTACTATTTTCCACTACAGGAATCCAAGGCTTCTTGGAAAAATGGTTGATTCTAGGTTCTGGGGCAAGATAGGCACAAAATGAGCTTGCGGCAACCTGTCAAGTCAAATTTCAAGGAAGCCATTAGAGACCACTGGGGTCAGTGGCCACCAGCAGCTAGTCTGAAGAGACTAATGATGGGACCAGACCGTTTGAGCTTTAATAAAGATTCTAATTGCTATAGAGTATACCTCATCAAATACATTTAATCTTTAAGTTCACAATTAATAAAATAATTGGTAATTTTTGAAAGATGATAGGGAATGGATTTATTGTTTTGAAAACTGGTTTTAGAAAGAAAAAGAAGGGAAAGAACCGAGCATTTATTTTGTCTTTCTGTACGAACTGTTCCACTGAGTAACAAATAGTAGACGAAAAGCCCCTTTTCATAAAAGTATTCCAGTGAATAAAAAGAACTGATAGAATTATAATTGTTTTGCAACACACAGGAGAGAGATCTAGGCACTGAACTGTTAACATCAAAAGAGAGAAAATCAGACACTACGTGCCTTCTGAGGAGGCATACACTACTGCCTAGAGTCTTGCCCAAGAGATCAAGACTGAGATTGTTCAAGGCTCCGGACTCTGTGGCCAGTTTGCAGGAAATAGAGAGGGCAGAGAAGCTTGCTAAACTTGCATTGCTCATGTGCAAACAAGGAAGTAAAGACAGAGGGAAACCTTGAAGTTTATATAGCCTGGGGTCTTCCACAGATGTGCTGAAAGAAGGAAGTAGAGAGAGACACTGGCGATCAAAGTGACTTAACAGACACGTTGATTTTTTTAAAAAATTGGGTAAGACGAAAGTATAGATAATGCCTGGGGCTTATGTTCGTGACAGGACTGTAAAATGCAAGGAAGCAATTACCATAAAGGCAAGAGGTGTTTGGGTTTAGGATGGGCCACATTGCGGGTCTTCTGGGTGGCCGGTAAAGCTCTAGTTCTTGACTTGGGTGAGGGTTTCAAGGGTGTTGTCTTAACTTCCTATTGTTGCCGGAACAAATTACTGAAAAATGAGTGGCTCAAAACAACAAAGTTAATTATCTCACAGAAGTTCAGGTGAGCTTGACTGGATTCTCTGATGTGGTCTCACAAGGCTGAAATCTAGTGCTTGGTCCCCTGAGCTCTTAACGCTGGGGGCTCCAAACTCATTCAGGCTTTTGGCAGAATTCAGATCCTTGTGGCCGCAGGGCTGAGGAAGCTGTTTTCTTGCTGGCTGACTGCCAAGAGCCTCTCTGAACTTGTCAAGGTTACCCACATTCCTTTTACATTGTCCCTTCTGTCTGCAAACAGCCACTGTGGGTTGAGTCCTTTTTATGCTTTGAATCTGTCTCATGGCTCCTTCTTCTGCCTCTTTTTTTTTTCTTTTTTCTTTTATTTTAGAGAGAGAGCAAGCACAAAGGGGAAGAGGCAAAGAGATAAAGAAACTTTTTTTTTTTAGGGATTAACATGTTTGTTTATTTTTAAATTTACATCCAAGTTAGTTAGCATGTATTGTTATAACGATTTCAGGAGTAGAGGCCAGTGATTCATCCCCTATGTGTAACACCCAGTGCTCATCCCAACAAGTGTCCCCCCTGATTCCCCTGACCCATTTAGCCCTGACCCCACCCACAACCCCTCCAGCAACCCTCAGTTTGTTCTCTGTCTTTAAGAGTCTCTTATGTTTTGGGGCGCCTGGGTGGCTTAGTCGGTTAAGCGTCCGACTTTCGCTTAGGTCATGATCTCGCGGTTCGTGGGTTCGAGCCCCGCGTCGGGCTCTGTGCTGACTGCCGGCTCAGAGCCTGGAGTCTATTTCAGAGTCTGTATCTCCCTCTCTCTCTGACCCTCCCCTGCTCATGCTGTCTCTCTCTCTTTCTCTCCCCTAGAAATAAATTAAAATATATATAAAAAAAGAGTCTCTTATGTTTTGTCCTCCTTTTAATATTATGTTTGCTTCCCTTATGTTCATCTGTTTTTTATCTTAAATTCCTCATATGAGTGAAATCATGTGATATTTTTCACTTTGACTAATTTTGCTTAGCATAATACCTTCTAGTTCCATCTACTTATTAGTTGCAAGTGGCAAGATTTCATTCTTTTTGATTGCTGAGTAATACTCCATTGTATATGTATAACGTATCTTTTTTATCCATTCACCCATTGATACACATTTGAGCTCTTCCCATACTTTGGCTATTGTCGATAGCGCTGCTATAAACATTGGGGTGTATGTGCCCCTTCAAAACAACACACCTGTGTCCCTGGGATAAATACCTAGTAGTGCAATTGCTGGGTCATGGAGTAGTTCGATTTTTAATTTTTTGAGGAAACTTCATACTGTTTTCCAGAATGGCTGCACCAGTTTGCATTCCCACGAGCAGTCCAAAAGAGATCTCTTTCTCTGCTTCCTCGCCAGCATCTGTTGTTGCCTGAGTTGTCAATGTCAGTCGTTCTGACAGGTGTGAGGTGGTATCTCCTTATGTTCTGGTTTGTGTTTCTTTCCTCTTCTGTTTTTAAGGGTTCGTGTGATTACATTGGTCCCACCATGATAATCCAGGCTAAACTCCCTGTTTATTTTAAGGTCAACATATGAGTAAACTCAATTCTATCTTCAGAGCCCTTTCACAGCAGTACCTAGATTGGTGTTTGACTGGACAATCAGGAAGCTAAAATCCTGGGAGAAGGTCTTTAGAATTCTGCTTCCATAAGGTGGTTTTACCTTATACGTTTGTTTTGTATTATTATTACTATATGTTTGTATTTTATTTTACAAATATAAAAGTTAAAAAATCATTGAGATATGCAAACTGGTGCCTTCTTGTGATATTTGGAAGACACTCCTCAAAGGTGCTTATTTTTGTTTGGGGGGAAAAACCCCAGAACAAAGGGATTTCTTTTATCAGCTGAAAAAATTTTACTTTCATCATGTGTAAAGATGGTAAAAAATGTAAGTTTAAAAAAGGAAATTCTGGAAATTGCTTTTGTTTTTACTGTAAGTAATTCTAAATCATTTGAAATAAAAGATTAAAGGTTATATGTCTTAATAAAATTTACAATTTGTATGGGCTTATTAAGGATGGCTTTTTATTTTAGAGAGAAAGAGCATGAGTGGGCAGAGGGGCGAGAGGGGGAGAGAGAGAGACAGAAAAAGAGAGGGGGAGAGAGAGAGAGAGAGAGAGAGAGAGAGAGAGAGAGAGAGAATCTTAAGTAGGCTCTACATTCAGTGCAGAGTTCAACTCAGGGCTTTATCCCATGACCCTGGGATCATGACCTGAGCCAAAATCAAGAGCGGGATGCTCAACCAACTGAACCACCCAGGTGCCCCTAAACATGGCTTTAAAGGTGCCTTCTTTGTAGTGAGTTCTGGGTTCATAGGACATGACTGCTTCCGTTTGGGCAATAGCTTTTATAAGAGCCTATACTCCTTTGGTTTTCTTGCCACTTCATAACTACTTTTTTGGAAGAGCTGTCATTACATTTTTTTACTAACTTAATTGGTGGTATAGCAAAATTGATTTAAACCAGAGATGGTAGATTTTTCCTGTAGAAAGGCCAGATAGTAAATATTTTGAGTTTTGTGTGCCATATCATCTTAGTTGCAGATATTCAATTCCATCACTGTAGCTCAAAAGAACATAGATAATACATAAATTAATGGGCATGGTTGGGTTTGGCCCAAGAGCCATGGGTTACAGATCCCTGATCAACACATTTAATTATTTCTTCTCTTATTGTGTGTGCTTAGTATTTTACTAGTGATGTATTTTCATTGCCCTCATTTGTATGAGCATATCATACAAAAAAAAAAATAGAGACAGCTACAAAAATGTTGTTTTTTTTAGTTGTAGCATAAAGATTTTAATCTTAAACCAATCTTTCAAGTATATGAGATATGGTAATTAAGATAAGTCTAATTCTGTATCAACCTTCTTACTCATTTATTCATTCAACAAATATTTATTGATGTGCCGGGCACTATCCTAGGTTCTGGAGATAAGCTGTTAACCAAACAAAGTTGCCACCATTACCATGCACACACTCTAGTTGATCTGTCATTGATAAAGTCAAGTCTAGGATATAGTAAGCTTCTTCTAATAGTCTTTCCCTTACCTGCAATAGAACAGCATTTGAATACAAATGTTAATGCACTTTTATTGTTCTATTTATATTGTTTGCATGTTTTCTCAACAATTGTTCAATTACTGATGAAAAAATCTGAGGGGCTATATATGCTCACTACATTTTGTTTTAAGTTTATGCTGGAATATTCTAGGAGTCAAAATCATTTTGCAAAATTTACCATGTAAAACCCATTGGAGACCTGGGCAATGTACACTTTCTTGTATTCAAGTTGTATTGGGTACATTTGGGAAATACTGCTTTCATTGTACATGCTGTTATTGAAATCTGCCCTTGGTGAAGAATCAGCTGGTGATGGTTGGACATTTTGACAACTTAACTTGAGCCTTATCAATGCATCGTAGCCATCAGCAAATTTTTTTTTGAAATTTCATTTTTTGACTGGTGATATGTACCCATTTTTGGCTTCTGAAAAATTTATTCTTCTTACCTGGGAAAATAAAAAAGTAAAAGACCCCCAAATTTACAACTCTATAGAGCAGTGCCCCCTTGTCCACAGTTTTGCTTTCTGTGGTGTCGGTGACTTGTGGTCAACTACAGTCCTGAAACAGATGATCCTCTTCTGCTGTAGCCTCAGAAGGTCAATAGTAGCCTAATGCTATGTCACTATGCCTGTGTCATTCACCTCACTTCATCTCATCATGTGGCCATTTATTATCTCACATCATCCCAAGAAGAAAGATGAGAACAGTACAATAAGATCTTTGGAGAGAGACATAACCTTTACTACAGGATATTGTTATAATTGTCTTATTTTATTATTAATTCTATTGTTAATCTCTTACTGTGTCTATAAACTAAACTTTATCATATGAATGTATGTATAGGAAAAAACAGAGTGTATGTAGGGTTTGATGCTATCTGTAGTTTCAGGCATCCACTGGGGGTCTCTGAATGAATGCCCTGCAGATAAGGGGGAACTACTGTGGTTAAAATAAAAAGTCCACCTTTGACGAGAAATTACAGTAAGTGCACAAAGGACTAGGCATTCGCTTTTTATTGCGTAACTGACAGTTATGCTGTGATGAGAGCCTCCATCCTTAAGCCTTTCCTGGCACTGAACTGAGTGCATTATATGAGTCCTGCAGTCATGTCCTTCCTCACGTACTTTTACATGAGTTGACATGCATAAGCCTAAATGAAAAAAGATGTTGAGCTACAATGTCACATCTTCAATCCTGTGTTTAGATTATGTTTATGTATCATTTACAAATATAGTCAGAAACTTTATTCTAAGATCTGAATAAAAACAAGTTATTTTGGTGGCATTAGTTTCTACTCTGTTCAGTATTGGTGGGGGTGTGCGTGCTTGCATTAACACAGTGTTTCTACTTCTAAAAAAATATATTGCCAAAAGTTACACTCTATAAAAATGTGAACCACGAATTTGTAGAACTTTTAGAGTTTCTGTAAAACCCCAAGGTTCTACAGAACAAATCTGAGAAATTTAATCTCAGCCAATCCCTTTATGTTCTGGATGAGGAAAATGAGGCCCAAAGAGGAGTGTCCAGTGGGGCAGTCCTGAAATCAGACCCCGGGGAACCTAACCCCTGGTGTAGTGTATTCTCCATTGCTGTGGTTTGACTTTGCATTCAACAGGTGTTACCATAACTTTAACTTACTTAAAGCTCTGTGACATTGGTATTTGCCAGTTAGACCTTTACTTTCTGTGAGGTCAGATCAGCAGCATCCAGTGGTAGAAGGTGGCATGACGTGAGGGTGGACCCCCTCCAGAAGCAGCTTCGACAGGCCTTTCTGTTTTATATCTTTCTGATTAACCATGGGTATTTTATGAATTAACATATTGATCCAAAATTTGGGTTTCCATTGCTGAATCTTGTTCATTGGCATGATGGACGTTGGGAATAAGCTCTAGTTCTCCCAGACAAAATTCAACATATTTTGAACATATGGATTGGCTTCCACTTTTTTGTGAACAGGGCAAAGAATCCATGGGGTCTGTCCTGCTGTTTTTAGGGATGACAGTCATTGTTTGCTTCCCTAATTGGTCCTTGGTCCAGACACTGGACCTGATTGCATGTGATTGCATGGTGCCCCTAGGGACAGCATCCTGCCTCAAAAATCTTGCTGAGTCTACTTCAGGTGAACTTTTCTTTCTTTCTTTCTTTCTTTCTTTCTTTCTTTCTTTCTTTCTTTCTTTCTTTCTTTCTTTCTTTCTTTCTTTCTTTCTTCCTTCCTTCCTTCCTTCCTTCCTTCCTTCCTTCCTTCCTTCCTTCCTCTCTCTCGCTCTCCTTTTCTTCTTTCTTTCTTCCTTTCTTTCTCTTTCTCCTTCCTTCTTTCCTTCCTTCCTTCCTTCCTTCCTTCCTTTCTTTCTTTCTTTCTTTCTTTCTTTCTTTCTTTCTTTCTTTCTTTCTTTCTTTCTTTCTTTCTTTCTTTCTTTCTGATAGAAAAAGCATGAGCTAGCAGGGAAGAGGGGCAGGGGAGAGGAAGAAAGAGAATCTTAAGCAGGCTACATGCTTGACACAGATCTCGACGAGGGGCTCAATCCCATGATCTTAAGATCTGAAATCAAGAGTTGGATGCTCAACTGACTGAGCCACCTAGGTGCCCCTTGGGTGAACTTTTCATACCTAGACCACCTGAAAGGGCTTTATGCTGCCCTTTCTCTAGTATAAGATGTATAAAATTCTTTAATGCTTTCTTGATGATAAGTATTTGCTAGTAAATGTCTGTGTCTGTGAAGGAATTCGGACTGAGGTTTGTTTTCATTAAGATCTCATAGCTGGGGTGTGGGAGAGTAGTAAATTCTTACAGTCTCAACCTTCTTTGACGGCCACTAAAAAGAATCTAAGAGGGCATGACCAAACTGGCTTAGGTAAATTTGCAGCTATAGGCTGTGTCTAATTTTGAGAATCAGTGGGGTCTTAAATCTTCTGCCATGCCTCTAGTTTTTTCTTCTCATTTGGACCACAGCTTTTGCTAAATTTGCAGAAAAGAAGAAGTTGCTGCTTTGGTTCTTTGTGACTTCTTGGGAAGCGATCCATTTGTTTTCTTTCAGCTTCCTTCTCTTGCTAATTCTACTGCTTTTGGGACACAAAACACAGGCCCTGGCACCATTCCTTATGAAACAGAGCAAGATCCACAGGTACTTGGTCTTCGGGGTTGGGGAGGAAAGATGGATATTTGACCTCGAGGCTTGGAGTTTCGGGAGTTCATCAATCAGAAATTTCAGATGTTATAAGCTGAATTGTGTTTCCACAAAATTCATATGCTGAACTCCTGACCTTTAGTACTGCAGAATGTAACTGTATTTGGTGATAGGGTCTTTAAAGGTGTAAGTAAGTGAAAATGAGGTAGGTTAAGGGACATTGTGATCCAATATGACTGGTGTTATTTTTTTAAATTTTTTTTATTTTTGAGAGATAGAGAGACAGAGCACAAGCAGGGGAGGGGCAGAGAGAGTAGGAGACACAGAATCCAAAACAGGCTCCAGGCTCTGAGCTGTCACCACAGAGCCCAACGTGGGACTTGAAATCATAGACCGCAAGATCATGACCTGATCTGAAGTCAGCCACTTAACCAACAGAGCCCGCCAGGCGCCCTACTGGTATCTTTATAAGAAGAGATTAGGACATGGACACACACAGTGAGGGAAGACCATGTGAGGACACAGGGAGAAGATGGCCACCTATAAACCAAGGAGGAGGCCTCAGAAAGAAACCAACTTTGTGGATGATGCCTTGTTCTTGGACTTCCAACAGAACAGTGAGACAATACATTTCTATTGCTTAACACCCCCAGAGTGTGGTGCTTTGTCAGGGAAGCCTGAGCAGACTAACACACCAGTTCAGTCTGTTTCCAGTTTGACCTCCCTGAGCCCTCTCTTTTATCTGTTGCTGGGGTTTTGGCCCGGACTCTGAATGCTCACACACTGGAACTAGAGGTAAGCGGGTGAGGTGCCTTCCAAGGTTGGGTTTGGTGCTGGAATGAGTTCTCGGGGGACAGTGCAGTTCCCAGTGGGCCAGCCAGGCAGTGCTGGCTTAAGGAAAGAATATGCCTCAGACTCACAAATGAGAAGCTTCCTGCAGCAGCTCCAGGGCCTGCTAGGAAGAGCTTAACAGAGATGTAACATTCTGGATTACTTTTATTCTCCTCTCTGCAGGTGAGGAAAACCCTCTCTGGCTCCAAGTTAAAAACACACTCCAATACCACAGGCACTAAGATGAATTCTCAACTTTCTGTTCTCAGTCCTCACTGATGGACCGAGCCCAAGGCTGGTGACTTTCCCAGCTCCCGGTGAAGTTATGCGTCCCTGAAAATCTACCCTATCAGTGGGAGGGTAAGCTGTCCATAAACCCCAAATTGATCCCAGTATTAGGAGGAGAAAATTACATCTATTTCCTTTAAAATGCATCGTTAAGTCCTTACAGTCTTAAAGTCAGCGTCCAGTGTGAGACTGGGACATGTCATGTTCTGTTTCTATCTTTCTTGTAATATTTGTGATTGACTTACCCTCTGTTGTCAATGATGGATACCCGGCTCCCACCACTTACAGTTTTGTTAGCAATCACTTTGGATATTCAGTTCACTTAAAAGCGGTTAAGTAAATCATGGGTTTCCCAAAAGAGGGACAGTGCGGTGAGATGAATCAGACCTTGGTCTGTCTGACATAATTTATGTGTCTACCAATCTGAGACCTATCAATTTTTCACCATTTGGTATTGATGTGTTTTTCACATTTTTTAAAAATGTTATTTAATTGTTTTTGAGAAAGAGAGATACAGAGAAAGAGAGAGAGAGAGCAGAGGAGGTACAGAGAGAGACGGAGAGAGAATCTCCGTCAAGCTCTGTGCTGACAGCACAGAGCCTGACATAGGGCTCAAAACCACGAACCACGAGATCCTGACCTGAGCTGAAATCGAGAGCGGAACACTTAACCCACTGAGCCACCCAGGTGCTCCCAGAACATCACATTTAAAGGAATATATTGTTTATAGCAGTAGAAGGTTACTATTTAACTTCTGTGGCCCTTGTCCATAAAAGTGGAGTAACTTTACCTGTGTTAGCTTTTTACATCTGATAAACATAAAGGAATAAGCCAGTTGTTCTGAAGCATTCGGCAAATGTACTAAAATCACACACAGGGCTTACGTGTCCTATAATTTACCAATGTGTTCTAGCTAGGATCCTGTGTCATTAAAAACATTCAGAGCTGCTGAGTCTAGCAAAGAATTCATAACTGATAGAATCTGGAGATAAAAATGACTCAAATAAAATGCAAGTGAATAAACAAGGAGCTAGATGGTGGAGGGAGCCTTTCACTCACCTGCTGAGGAGCTGGAGAGTCTTCCTGGGGAAATCGATGGTTGTACCTATGAATGAGTTAGGTTCATGCATCTCTGAGGTCCTTGCCCAGGGCTATGGTTCAAGTTATCTGGGTGGTTAAGTCTAGTGAATGCTTTCTCTTCAAGTCCCAGAGGACATAGGCAATTATGATGCCAGAGACATGTTAGCATTTTCATACTTTTTTATGTGCATCCAATGGTTTTTCATGTCATATGACTGGTTTGTATCTGAGTTAAGTGAGTCACTATTGCTGAGGGTACCAATGTATCTTGAGTTCATTTTTCTGGTGAGAAAGTGGATGTAAATCCATTTCCAATATCACAAGAGAAAGAGTGTCCAACAAATTTCTGACTGGAGAAAATAGTTGTGAAGAATGGTACGTAGGGCAGTTATTAATTTGAAAGAGGTGGCAGAGAGCTAGAGGAAGAAACTTGGTGGATGACAGGACTCAGCAGAAGGAAGTTCCAAAATCATTTAAAATTTGTTTTAAAGCAAAAGATAACTAGAGAAATATTTGAAATGTAATAGTAATGAGAATGGTAACAATTTGAGTTTATGCTCCTAATTTGGGAATTTACTTTGCGAAAGGGACCACTCTCTCATGTTCATGCTCTGTTGTTTGAAAAGCAATGTGCACTTTAAAAAATGGATATGACTGCTCATGTGATTGATGGGCCTAGCTGTTATGGTCCACTGTAGAATGAATAAGTCATAGACTTGAGCAATTTTCTACTTTTTGATGAAATGGTAGAAAAGACCATGTATTGGCTTAAATTTAGATTTTGCAAATTAAATTATGAATTAGCACTATGGCAGAATTTATGTGTGACATGAAAACCGATGTTTCCAAAGAGTGGAAGTGATTCAGAGGATTATGTTTACGATTGTGGAAGCAACCGTCAAATGTAATTAAAGAAGCCAAGTGTCCTCGTGACTAAGGGCATAGATGAGATTTATGGAATGCTGAGATCCCTGGCATTGCTTGTACCGAACTCAGCCTTTAGGGAAATAGCATTAAACACTGTGAATATTGTAAAGATTCTCCAAACAGTAGGTAATTCACCTACCACCTCCAAAGCCAGTCATTTAGGTTGTATTTAAAATCACAGCCTTCCAGGTTACACAATAAATTCATCTAAGCCCATAAATTGTTGATTTTATATAGAATGAATATAGAGTTGGTCTTTGTTTATTTCCAGGGCTAGGTATCTGTAGGGGACTCTTCCTTTTCCAGTAACCAGGGGGAGGGTTTGCCTTCAAAGGAAGGAAGGATGGTAGAGTTAACCTGAAACCTTCTTCTTATAATGAGGGCTCATTTTTTTGCTATGAGTTTTCACTCAAGACCTATTGGGCTTTTACTCTTCCTTTCTCCAGCCCCCTCTTTGCCTCTGTCCACTGCCTGTTCTCATTTCTTTCCAATATATGATTCATAGTTCCTGCATTTTGTTAGGCCCCTCAAAGGGCAAAGGTGAAGCACAGGAGAAATATACAATCACTGACAAAACTGGGAGTCAGCTGCAGTCTCTGAGGCCCGAGTCCCACCAAGAAGTGGGACAATGAGTCTCCTGTCTCCCTTCCCCATAGCAAGATGCCACCACTTACTGCCAAACCGTGTGTGCAGATCAGACACAAACTACAACCCATCTTGTCACTTCCTAACAGGACAGAACTTCCATGATGGCCTCTTGGACTCACTAGCTTGGTAGAAAGGTCACTGCCAAGCACTGTCAGCTTCCAAGAGTCTTGGGATGATAGAGGCTCTATATTTGAGAAGTTTTTCATAAGTAGTTTTATTGAATAGAGAGAAATCATATTCTTAGGACCTCAAGACAGTATATGACATCAAGAAAGGAAAACAGAGGGCTGCCTGGGTGGCTCAGCTGGTTAAGCATCTGACTTTGGCTCAGGTCATGATCTCATGGTTGGTGAGTTTGAGCCCTTCATTGGGTTCTGTGCTGACAGCTCTGAGCCTGGAGCCTGCTTCAGATTCTGTGTCTCCCTCTCTCTCTCCCCCTACCCCGCTCATGATCTTTCTGTCTCTCTAAAAAATAAATAAACATTAAAAAATTTTTAAAAGAAAGGAAAATAGACTTAGTAGATTTAAAAGAATACCCCACATGGCTAAGGTGTTTGGGTGGGAGACTAACTGCTGTTTTATGTCTTTATTTTGTGTTAACAAAATAAAACTAAGAGTTTTTTTTTAATCACGTGGGGGAGAGTCATTTGCATCAGACCTTTTGCACATTTAGACAGCAGGCACTGTTTCTCAAGACTATAAATTCTGTATTCAGTTTAGGAAAGAGTATTTTTGATTGAGGTTAACACAGTATTTAAGTTAATGGAAAACATGCTTCCATTGCAGAGTATTTCCACCAGAGTTACTGGATTCTGTACAACAATCTGTTTCTATTTTGAAAAAAAAGTGGTGCTGTTGTATGACCTAAATATTCCTTTTCACTCTCATTTTACTCTTCTACATTCATGTGTCTTTTCTTTAGGTATATTCAAATAAATGATATTATGAATTCAGATGTAAGTATTTCCTAGTGGTATATATGTTTAATGCTTCAGAAGAAATAAAAACATAATATTTTGCTTAAAGTCTAAATTTCATTTCACTATAAGGAACATGAGTTCCCATTACTACTACCCAAATGATACTGGGATTGGAGAGAGAGAAGCAGAGTGTCTTAGAAGAGTGACTTTGAAACCCTGTATGAATTCACATTTTCTGAGCAACAAACTGCCCCAACAGTTACTGGTTCAAAATAGTCTCTTTTTTGAATGAATATGATTTTCAGGTAAAGCTGGCTAGGCAGCTCTGTTTCAACTTGTGTCCAACTGGGCTTGGATTCTTGGTTGTGGCTAGATTTGTCAGTTGTGGCTAGATTTGTCAGTGAGTGTTAATTCTGGAGCCCCATCTCGGGAGGCAGCAGCTACTGGTGGAGACTCTTCTCAAGATGAATTGAAATTCAGGTGGACAAGCAGGAACATGGTTTAAACTTGGAACTGGCACACTATTACTTCCGCCCATATATTGTTGGCCAAAGTGGGTCATATGGCTATGACTTAGATCAACAAGGTGGGAAAATTTAGGAATAACTGCAAAGTTAAGTGGTAGGGATGTGGAAATACAAAAAGAAGAATTAGGAGCCAATAATTCAATCCACCAGAAACCCCAATTCATTCTCCTTTTCCTGCAGGCAGTAATGTCGTCATTGTGTTATCCTGTCTTCTCCACTGGGGCAGCAAGATATAAGATGGAGGCGATTGCTCTCAGTAGTGATTTGCTTTGATGTCTAGGGCACAGTTCTTCCCAGTGATTCTCAAGCTTTTAGTATGTGATGAGATTACTGGTGACATTGGTAACAATACAGATTTGGGTCTCATTCTCAAACTTATTAAATTAGAATCACTGTGGGGGCGCCTGGGTGGCTTAGTCGGTTGAGCGTCCGACTTTCGCTTAGGTCATGATCTCGCGGTTCGTGGGTTCGAGCCCCGCGTCGGCCTCTGTGCCGACTGCCAGCTCAGAGCCTGGAGCCTGTTTCAGTCTGTGACTCCCTCTCTCTCTGACCCTCCCCTGCTCACACTGTCTCTCTCTCTCTCTCCTGGAAATAAATAAAACATTAAAAAAAATTTTTTAAATTAGAATCACTGTGGGAGGGCCAAGTCATTTACATTTTCAGCAAGTTCCTCTGGTAATGTTGATACACTTTGATGTTTGAGATTCCTGTCATTAGAATAGGGTTAATTGAAGTGGTCAGCCGAGGTCTTGAACTTGATGGGACCCTGGCAGTTCAGCAAGTATGATAGATTGTGCTGCTGTTTGCAAATACTGTCCCCCTGCTTCCACCAATTCTCCTACACATCCTTGTTCCAAAGCAGTTGGACTTGGTCATGTGATTGATTTTGGTGAATAGAACGTGGGAAGATATGACATACTTCCTGTTCAAGCGAGATTTTAACCTTCTTTATGTCATTAGGCTTTATCTCTTGTGTTTCTGCCCTCAGCCATGAGAAGAATCTATTTTAGGTGGTTGTGGGTATATCAGCCTGTGAGTGAGTGACATGAGCCAGAAACACAGCCCAGCCTGTAGTATATAGTCACTATAGCTGCCTCACTGTAACTTGAGAAAATAACTTTTAGGGACTATAATTGGCCAAGGAGATTTCAGATAGTTTCTTCTCCGGCATTATTGCAGAAAAGCTGACAAATATAACCAATAACTAAACAAGGCAAATACCAAACTGGAACAAAAATGGGGTTCTACATTCCTTTTCACATACTACCCCCAGATTTCTAGATGCCTTTTAATGACTTATTTGAAACTATCTTTAATGTTTGCTTTATTTTGACTTACATGAAAATGCTGGAGAAGGGGAAAATTAGCTTATAAAGGGATTTACCCAGGACTTGGAATGCTCCCAGGATTGGTGTTGATTCTGAATTTCCCCCCCTTAGGGCCTCTTTCTGTTTTTCCCTGACAGAGTAGGAGTTTTTGCTTTTCTGCTGTTTAGTTAATCAGCAATAATAACAACTGACAATAAATATTGGTACATGCCAGGAGCCATCCTAAATACTTTCTGGGTACTAATTTGTTTATGTTTCCCAACCACTCTCTGAGGAAGAGACTATGATTCTCAGTTCATGGATGAGGAGGTCAGCTTACATAGACTTCCAAGCTAGAAAGTCATAGCACTGGGAAGTCTGACTGCAGAAACTGTTCTCTTGATCACTCTCTTGTTGCCTCTAGAGATTTTCAGCACATTTCACCCCTCTTTATTTCAAACAATGTAAATACTCCTTCTAGAAAAATTGCCTAATTTTCACCCAGAACAGAAAGATTCCAGATCTCAGGGGTAAAGTGCACGTACAATGCATCCTTGAGAGTGAATGACGGTCGCAATATTTGTTGTTTTATTTCGTCTCCTTCTCCCTGCCCATCATTCTGGTCTAGAATACTTCTTTTTCCACTAATTCCTTCATCAGAGAAACAGCAATTATGGATTTGCATTTCATTTTCACCCAGAAACCTGAAGGTAGATTATACAATTTCTAGAATAAAAAGATCCAACAAAACAAGACATTTTTACATATTCCATGAGTTCATGGCAATGAGATGCAGCTTGTTCTGGGTAAAGTTGCAATTTAAAAATTGTGCAAAAAAGTTGGATCTATTTCTTCAGGGCCTATTCTGAGATGGTTTACATATATTGGCTTTGCTTCTAATAACAAATCTGCAGATAAATTATTATCTTCTTTTATGGGCAAGAAGATTGAGTCTTAACAAAGTCACACAACCATGTGATGGAACAACAGATGAGTCACAGTTTTGTGACTGCAAATTCTATTGTCCTGGCCTTAAGGTCCTCCACACCTTATCACTTCTCTTACTTGAAAGAAAGGATTTAAAATTTATTTATCTGAGAGAGAGAGAGAGAAAGAGGCAGAGGGAGAATCCCAAGCAGGCTCCATGCTCAGTGCAGAGCCCAATGTGGGGCTCGATCCCATGACTGGGAGATTATGTACTGAGTGGAAATCAAGAGTTGGAAGCTCAACTGACTAAGCCACTCAGGAGCCCCTAAGTAGGATTTGAATATAGCCAGAGAGTTCCTATTCTTAAAAAGTAGTTGCTATACTTTTTACTGCTCTTTTAATGTTTGCTCAAGCCTGGGCATATATATTCTCATATTCTATGAGCAATCTGCCCTCTGCTGTTTCTAATGATTAAGTCGAGGACAGATTCTCAACTGTTTCCTTTAGCTGATGTCACTTCACGTTTCTATCCTACATGGTATAAAATAGGAGTTTGATCAACAAAATTGTCCCAAAAATCTATGTACCTATCACACTAATTATTTAAGAAAAGTTTTTAATGTTAATTTTTAGAGGGATAGAGTGAGTGAGCATGCACAGGGAAGGGGAAGAGAGAGAGAGGGAGGGAGAAAGTCCTAAGTAAGGTCTGTGCTCTCAGCACAGCCCAATGCGGAGCTAGATGCCACGGGCTGCGAGTTCATGACCTGAGCGGAAGTCAGATGCTCAACTGACTGAGCCACCCAGCTGTCCCCCATCACATTAACTCATTGTAAGAAGACAATATCCCTGGAACAGGGACCTTTCATGTTTGTTTGTCAGGTTCTCCAAAGATCTATATTAGCAATGTCATCTCTTTTTCAGATAGTAAGAGAACAAGAAAAATTGTTTGAATAAACAACTGTTTTAAAAAATCTTGAAATTATACTCTGAAAGGAATATAACAGTTAAACACAAAAGTGCATCTTATAATTTTTTTGGGCTAAAACCATGCACTTATTTAAATATTAAAAAAATAGATGGAAGGCATAACAAGAGGAAGTTGATTTCCAATCTCTTTCTGTTCAAAACCCAGACAAATGGGAACAAATGCAAAGATCCAGGGACGTTGGGAAATAATATGGACATATGAGTAAGAGTTATCCAGAAAATCAGGGCTGTTAGGATGTGTGTGTGTGTACATAGATTTATTATAAGTAATTAGATCATGTGATTATGGAGGCTGGCAAGCTGGCAACCCAGGAGAGCTGATGCTCTGTTTTTGTCTGAAGGCAGTGTACAGTAGAGTCAGGAAGAGCTGAAATTGCAGATGAAATCTAAAAGCAGTCTGCTGTAAAATTCTTTCTTGTTTGGATGATGGCATGGGGAGGGAAGCCAGATTTTTGTTCTATTCAGGTTTTCAACTGATTGGGTGAGGGCCACCTATATAATGGAGAGCAATCTGCTTTCCTTAAAGTCCACTGATATAAGTGTTAATCTCATCCAAAGCATTAAAATTTTTTAATGTTTTATTTATATTTGAGAGAGAGAGAGAGAGAGAAAGAATCTGAAGCAGGCTCCAGGATCTGAGCTGTCAGTACAGAGCCCAATGTGGGGCTTGAACTCACGAACCATGAGATCATGACCTGAGCTGATGTTGGAAGCTTAACCAACTGAACCAACCAGGTGCCCCCCAAACATTTTTTTATAGAAACACCCATAATATTATTTGGCCAAATGTCTGGGCTCTCGATTGCAAGGAGACACATAAAATTAGCCATCTCAGTGGGTATAAAGAGGATGCAGTCATCCATTGATGGTGTTCAGGCAAGAGGAGACAGCACAAGTTCCAGGGAGCAAAGCCATAGAAGAACCCTTTATTAAACCTGGAAAATCAGAAAATTCTTATAATAAACACCTGCCAATCATCAGGTCTATCTTCAGGAGTTGTGACATAGAGTCACTTGTGTCTTGTAGTACCCAAAATGCAACCAGGATATTGTTCTAACACATATTTAAGTTCTGAACCCAAGAAATAGGAGACTATGAGAAACAGTTGGAATAGAATATTTTTATGTTAGGTAAACCCAACTAACTGGTGTAGCCACCAGGTAGTGATAGAAAATTTGCTAATGACAGATTTCAAAACCAGGACCATGGTCTCCACATCCAAACCTTCCTTTAAATTTCCTTTAAATTTGAGCCTCCAACACAGTGTCTACAGAAGGGGCCTTCCAGGTCCTGAGAAAAATTGCCCTTTTCCAGATTTTACTTCCTTCTTACTGTCTTAGTTTAAGAACTTGCTGTAAATGGAGAAGACATCCTAAAGAATTCTTGCAGGAAATTACTCCAAAATTGTTTGAGATGATTATTTATTCAGTAGGTGAGCATCTTTCACCTTAGGAAAACTTAGAATTAAGCATTGAAATATTCAGCAGGGCCAAATCTACAGTATCAAGAATTTATGTCCTGCATTTGAGATACTCTATTACACTGGTATTATAAGTATTTACAATAGCTGAGAGAATTGATTTATATGTCAGTCAGGATGTGCTTCGTTAGGTTAAGATCACAAATAACCCCCAAACTGAAGAGACTTAGAAGTTTTTTCCTGCTCATGCTGTGTGTTCCTCAAAGACAGGCTGGAAAATATGCTTTAAAAAATTAAATTCATTTTATATATATTTTTCTAGTTTTACTGAGATATGATTGACCTATAACATTATGTAAGTTTAATTAGTACATGATTTGATACATATGTATATTGTGAAATGATTACCACAGTAAGTTTAATTAATATCCATCTCCTCACACAATTGCTATTTTTTTGTGTGTATGAGAACATTCAAGATTTTCTCTCTTCATTACTTTCAAGTATGTAATAAGGTGTTGTTAACTATAGTCATCATGCTATACACTATAGCCCCAGAACTTATTCATCTTCTAACTGGAAGTTTGTACCCTTTGACCAACATCTCCCATTTCCCCCACCCCCTAGCCCCTTGTAGCCATCATTCTGCTCTCTATTTCTAAACAGAGAGGCTTTTTCAGATTCCACATATAAGAGAGAACACATGGTGTTTGTCTTTTCTGTCTGACTAATTTCACTTAGCATAATGCCCTCAAGGTCCATCCATGTTGTTGCAAAAGACAGGATAGGAAAATATGGTCATACTGTCCTCATCAGGGACTGAGACTGATGGAGTCACCACCGTCTGAAGAAATGCTGATAAATGTATCTGGGGGAAGAGAATATAGCACTGGCTCTTGATGTTTTCTGACCACAAAGCAAATAAATGTTGCTTCTGCTCATATTTTATTGGCCACAACAAGTCACATGGCCAGACCTAACTTCACAGCACATTCTTACCATGAATCTGGAAAAAAGGAATGTGGATTAGTCTTAATGCCAACCATCAGTCGTTAAAATAACATTAGATAAGGATTCTAATTTAAAATATGTAACCTGTATAATCAAATTAGACTTGTGGTTTTTAAGGTCAAAGATCAAAGTTTATGAATAGTATTGGAATATTTAAGAAAACTTGATGTCCAGGATGCCTGGGTGGCTCAGCTGGTTAAGCGTCTGACTTCAGCTTAGGTCATGATCTCATGGCTTGTGAATTCAAGCCTTGTGTCAGGCTCTATGCTGACAGTTCAGAGCTTGAAGCCTGCTTCTGATTCTGTGTCTCCTTCTCCCTCTGCCCCTTCCTAGCTTGTTCTCTCTCTCTCCCTCAAAACTAAATATTAAAAAAATAAAAAAAAATAGAACTTGATGTCCATTATATGATTATAAGTTTATTATATGTGGAAGAATTACTTAAATATATGGAACATTTTGAATTTTTTGTAAATTGGACAGTTAAGTATCCAAATATATAAATGCAATTAAAAATATTTAGGGAAGCTTGAGTGGATCTGCTGATTGAGCATCTGACTCTTGATTTCAGCTCAGGTCATGATTTCAGGGTCATGGGATTGAGCCCCTCTTCAGGCTCTTCACTGAGCATGGAACCAGCTTGAGATTCTCTTCCTTCTTCTGCCCCTCTCCCTTGCTTATATACTTTCTCTCTAAAAAAAAAATTAAGGAAACTTAAACTAAGTTTTTAAGTGTGTTTATAAATTAATCTTGGTCTCTTAAGAAGTGCCATTGCTATTTTTTTGAGTTATAAATGGAATAATAAATTATGGCTGTTGCATTTAAAAGTATAAGAATGAGGTAGGGGGAGGCACCTGGGCGGCTCATTAGGTCGAGGATCTGACTCTTGATTTCAGCTCAGGTCATGATCTTGTAGTTCGTGGAATTGAGTCCTGCATCTGGCTCTGCGCTGAAGTGAGCAGCCTGCTTGGGATTCTCTCTGTCCCCTCCCCAAATAAATAAAATTTAAAGAAAAAGAATTTATTACTCAAATAAATAAATACTAATTTTTAAAACCAAAGTACACTTTTGAAACAAAGGTATCCTTTTGGGATACCAATTCTCACATTTAATATTAGTAAATGCTAATATAATCTTAAGGCTTCCTTTATTTCCCTTTTTGAGCACCTAAGCCTGTGAAATGATTATTATTACAGATTTACCATGAAGGACATACTAAAAATATATATCAAAATAGAGAGAGACCTGAAGATGTGGTTGACTAGATTACTAACAGAATGATTATCTTTTCTCTTTAGTTTATATAAATAAAATTAAAAAAAGAAAGTTTTAGGAGAAAAAATATCATGTTTTCAATACTATCTAATGTCTCTCTTTTACAAGAATAACTGCAGTACAGGTTAAGTTGATGATAGTTAGTGTAGGTAAAATACTTACTGGAATTGGATGGGGGTAGAAAAGGAAGAAAAATCTTATTTTTGATGAAATACAGTGCTTAAAAGTATGGGCCTAAGTAATGATTTACCTCTGATGAGTAAGAGCAAGTAGGATACTCAAAAACATATGACACAACTTATGTAATGTGTGTACATATGTTTATTTATAGCTTCATCTCTACCACAAAAGAAATTGTAATGACTTTGCAAAGACCACAGATCTTTTGCCTACAAGTCAAAGTGTCTAGTCCATGTGGCTTAAGAATATGCATAAAACTTCCATATGGGAAAAAGATCTTCTGATACCCAAAGATTCAAGCATTAAAAAACTTACTGAAAAGTCTGAAAATATTGACAAACATCACAAAACTTTGAATTCCAATTTTATTTTTTTAATTAAAAATTATTTTAAACATTTATTTTTGAGAGAGAGAGTGATAGAGCATGAATGGGGGAGGGGCAGAGAGAGAGGGAGACACAGAATCCAAAACAGGCTCCAGGCTCTGAGCTGTCAGCACAGAGCCCGATGTGGGGCTTGAACTCATAGACTGCGAGATCATGACCTGAGCCAAGTCCAACGCTTAACAGACTGACCCACCCAGGTGCTTCTTTGAATTCCAATTTTAATGTCTACACATTTTATTTTGCATTATCCTTTATCATTTTATATTAGAACTGTTCAGAACTCTCTTCCAAGGGCCATGGGACTTAATATATGATTATACTGTATGTACAAGGCATACATGTATATGTGTGTATATATTAACATTCATTTCAATTTGCTCCAATTTACATATCCTAGTAAATGCTCCTGTAATTGGCTGTTGCCCTCACAGTGAAACTAAAGAGGTGTCAACACTCTTGAAGCAAATTCCAAACTTTAGAACAATGATTATATATATATATTTTTTTCACTTATTTATTTACTTTTGAGAGACAGGAGAGAGCACAAGCAGACAGAGACAGGGACACACAGAATCCAAAGCAGGCTTCAGGCTCTGATTTGTTAGTGCAGAGCCCGATGTGGGACTCGAGCCCAGGAACCGTGATATCATGACCTGAGCTGAAGTTGGGTGCTCAACTGACTGAGCCACCCAGATGCCCCATATATTTGATTTATACAGTTTATTTGTCCCAAAGTGTTCATTTTAAATTAACTCCACATTGAAATGAGTGATTATGCTAATGGCTGATCAGGCTAGGTTAGGCTGACTTTCACTTAACGTCATTGACAATAACAAGAAAAGAATGAAAGAAAGAAAAGGAAGGAAGGAAGGAGGAAAGAGGGGAAGGAAGAAAGAAAAGAAGGAAGGAAGGAAGGAGGAAAGGGGGGAAGGAAGAAAGAAAGAAAGAAGGAAAAGAAAGAAAAGGAGATAACAAAAGGAAGAACGAAAAGAAGACTGACTTAAGAAACCAATATTGCATTGAACTTGGGTTAGCATATAGTGTTGAACTCGGCGATGCTTTCTCCTGGCACAAGTGATGTGATACTCAGGGTCCATATATTGCCGCAGATCCCCTTTCGTCTGCATGTGGCACTGCACAAGTCTCAGAACACGGCCCACAGGCTAGATTTGGCCCATTACAGTGTTTCATTTGGCTTGTACTGTGTTTAAAAGAATTTTGAGCCAACATGTTGAAATTGGAAGCTTTCACATAAAAATCCAGATTTCTGCCATCTCTCAAAAAATTAGGAGATCTGAGAACACTGGACACACATTACCACATTGCAGTCTATGGATGGCTGGATGGCTGTTGCCCTCTTTAGACAGACCTGTGCTCTTCATGGTCCCCATCAATGCTCCTGGTTCACAACTCTGAGGGTGCCTGTTCCCACTTACTCTTCTTGCTCTGTTTCTCTTTTAGTAGAAAATAGTTTTTTCTATAATCTCTTTATTAAAAATAGGTAAAAATACGGCAGTATGGTAAAAAAATGTGAATTTATATCTTTAAATTAGATTGTTCTTCGTGGGTTCTCTTCTCCTTTTCTCTCTCATACACTGAGGGCCAATTTCTCTTTCCTGTCTTCCACTGAAATTGAAACAAAGATCTGAGAAACTGTTGATCAGTGTAAATACCAGAAGGTTCTCAGAGGCATGTGTGCTGCTTTGCCTTTTCACCCAGAGACCAGAAAAGATTGGGCTTGGAGAAAGTAAGGGAGAGGGGGAGAATGGAGAAGCAAGTAGGAAAGGGTATGGTTTGGGCTCTAAGCGTTGAACTCTGGACTTGAACTTATGCCCTCTGGAGTAGGCTTGGGGCTCTTGGTAACCTGCGCTCTACTGGCCACCTTTGGTTTGCCCTGTTAGGCTCTGCCAGCAGAAGGAGCAAGATAAAGATGGACAGCAGGGCTAGAGGAGGCTGAAGGAGCTTGCTGCTTCTTGGTTTCTGTGGACTTCTTGTTTCCTGGAAGTTCTTGTAAGCATCGCCCTACCAACACTCCTTCACCTCGGCAGCAGCAAATCCTTTATGAGATGGTGGCTGAATGAGGTCTTCAGATTTTCTTGTACTTACCAAACCAGGTTCATGCATGATTCTTTCCCTTCATCCCCCCACTGCCTTCTTCAGAGGACTAACTTCCAGCTCAGGGGGCCTTTCCTGCAGGCTTCTAAGTTTAAATATTCTGAAGTCTCTCTTGTTTCCTCAGCTCTAAGGAAGGAAGCTGCTTCCCACAGTTGCTACTTTTGTGATGTCTTAGATCTTCTTTTTTTTCTCTACTTAAAAAATTTACAAGGGTGCCTGGGTGGCTCAGTTGGTTGAGCATCATACTCTTGATTTCTGCTTGGGTCATGATCCCAGGGTTGTGGGATCAAGCTTTGAGTCAGGCTCTGTACTAAATGTGGAGCCTGCTTAAGGTTCTCTCTCTCTCTCTCTGCCTCTCTCTTTCTCTGTGTCTCTCTCTCCCGCCTCCCACCCCCCCCACCTCTCTTTCTGCCCTCTGCCAGGCTCATGCTCTCTAAGAAAAAAAAAAGGAAAAAAAAGGAAAATAGGGAGAATTTTGAGTTCAAGAAGGCAATAAAGTAAAAGCTATAAAGATTACATGAGAAGAAATGAAATTATAATTATTCACAGATGGTATTCGTTAGAAAATCCAGGAGCCTAATGATAAATTATGAGAATTAATTTGGAAATTTAGCAAAGTTGTTATAATTTAGGTCAGTCAATTTTATTTTATACCACAGGAATAAAACACATGAAAGATAAAAAAGTTATACCATTTACAATAATATAAAAATATCAAATACCTTGGAATAAATTTATTAAAAGATGTGCAAAACCTCTAAACTGTAACACAATATTTCAGAAACATTTGGAAACTAAATAAATGGAAAGATACACTACATTCAATATTTCAATTCTCCCTAAATTGATTTAGTTTCAGTGTCCTCCCAATAAAAACCTCATCACTTTTTTTTATGTGCTTGGATTTATTTATGCGTGTGTAACCTGATAGGATAATTCTAAAATTTATATGAAAATGCAAAAACCGAGATAAATGAGATGAAGATGAATAAAGTTGATGATGATGAAGATGAATGATAATATTGAAGATGAATGAGTACTCAAGATTAGATACCAAAGCTTGAGTAATTCAGAGAATGGATTGTGAAAAATGTTATCCTCTGAGCTGAGCTTGAGATGTTCTATTACTTACTTCTGTTTGGTTAGAAATACTCAAGAGTCTTCAAGTCCAGTCTATTCAATCTTCATTATAATGCAATGTTGAATCTAAGGGATATGAATATGGAAGAGAATCCTGCACTCACATAATCTCTTTGGTTTCTACATTATCTCATGAACAGAGAATATGACAATGAGTTTCTACCTTCTTTTGACATTTTTTGAAATGTCATGGAGACTGATAGAGGCATTCAAAAACTGGAAATGAGCAAATACTACTAAAATCAATATTAAATTCTGAAATAAAAAAATACATTTTGAACACTATGGATTGATGAGCTTGATTATCATTTTGGGATGAAACACTCCAACAGATTAATTGAAAGATATTTTCTGAGCCCTTTGAAAAAGCAGAAGTGCTTGCAGTGAGTGATTCTGAATTCACTTAGAATAAAGGTCTTCAAATTTCCCAAATTCCTTTGTTTAGTAAAGCTTACAGGTTGATTGATGAGAAAAGTATTACAGATATACCAGCCTGTTATGTTTATGTGCAACAGATGTTTGAGATTATGTCTCCTCAACCCTGTGGATGTGCTTAGGAAACACAGGGTTAATCACACTTTGGAGGTTTAGTGAATGTAATAGATGACAGAATCAAGATCTAGAGCCAGGTTGAAATAAAGGACTAAGTTTAAGAAGATGAAATGTAATAGGGGTTAATGGAAACTGTTACAGTGAGTTTAAAGTCAACCGACCAAATATGGAATGGACAAGATGTGCCTTAACATTAATTTATTAAAAAAAGGACTAGATTTTTTTGTGGATTATGAGCTCATGACAAGTCAATGATGTAATATGTCTGCTTAAAACCTGATTCAATCTTAGGCTTCATAAATTGATAGGTGGGCCACATTGACAAGGAGGTGACAGGTAGGGAGTAATTGCCCACTAGCCAGATCTCACCTCGTTCATCTCACTTTATTGAGATGTCACACTTAGAAGGTGATGCTGATAAACTGAAAACTTTTCAAGGAAAGGCACACAGAATAAAGAAGGGTTTGAAAACTAAATAATATTTTAAAAATTATATACATTTAGCTTGGAGGAAAGAGGACTTGGTGTCATTTGGGGTGTCATTTCTTATCAAATAGAAAAGTATTTTCTTCCCAGGTTTCCAGGAGATAAAATTAGGAATAACGGGAGGTGGATATACTTGTCACCTCTATGGGTGGAAAAGTTTGAAGCCATTAAAAATGTCCAAAAATCAAAAGGTTACTATAGAGACTCTGGTTTCAAAGTGTTTGGGTTGTGAAGAGGATGCCTCTAATATAATTCTTCCTGTAAGTCCTGTTATTTTAGTGTTAGAGCCAAATTCCCTACTGAGATTAGTTGAGATTTGTCTATACAATCCATATTGGACATGAAGTTGATTTTTTGGAATCATAAACATAGTTTTAAGCATCTTACACTTTCTAGGATTTTTGTGCATAGCATACACAGTGAGAAATGGCCTAACTCAAAGAACTATTGTTCAAAAAGCAGATGCCCCCATTTACTCAAAATTTGAGGTATTTTAGGAGTTAATTTAATTCACTCACATTTTGTGTTTGCATTTCTCCCCGTCATGCACGCATGTTACACAATCAGTAGCCCTAGGGTAAAGAGCTGTTTTCATCCAAGTCTATCTAGGAAGCTTGGCCTAACATAACGTCATTTATGGTTAAGAAAGATCATTGTTGTGCTAAGTAATTTTTTTGTGGTTGGCAGCCTTAAAGGTTGGGATTGCTGGCCGCCTTTTGGATATTATATCATGAGTATGGATGAATTGCAGTGCAAACATTGAAAACCTTCAGTATGCTTTGTCCAAATAAAAGAATAACCATCCAAGTTATGAAGAGATACATCTCAAGTATTCTGACTTCCACAGATTTTTTTTTGTTTTTTTTTCTCTCCAGTTATAATTTTTCATGGTGTTGTAGCCTGCCAGTGTCAACAAATGTGTGTTTTCTGGTAGGATAATTGAGTTGAGATTTTTCTCCTCTGACATGAAGTCAGAGCATTAAGTTGGAAACCTATGGGTTAGATCTTTGTAGTAGGAAAGCCAAGTCTTCCCTGAAGTCACCCCTGGCATAATTTAGATACAATAAGACTGATGCCTTTTGGGATAAACAGTTAATTTCCTATTATTCAGGAGTTGATCTTGCAACTTGTATATAACTCAGATATGTAGCCTTTCATTTTCTTAGATTTTGCTCCCAACTCTTGACGATTTAAACACCCTTCTGTATCTTTATTTAATTTAATTTTAGACTATTTAAGCAGGAACAAGAAAAATTGATTACTTAAATTTGGAAATTTCAGCTAATGTTAGTTTTAGAATATTTTTGAAATATGCAACTATATATATACTTGGGTAAGAAAGCAGTTTAATAAATTGTTGAACATCAGGAAACGTCATCAGCCAGAAATATTAATTTATCCATGTCACCTAGAATGAATATTGATAAAAGCTACTATTTATTGAGCACTTACTATAAGGTAGACATTTCACTTTGAAAATCATTACAGTTGTCTTAGAAGATGGGTTTTCTTATTTTTTCAGTTCGGGAAATTAAGATCCAGAGAGGTGTGTCATTGATCAGAGGTCATACAGCTGTCAAATAGGAAGAGCTAGAGTTTGAACCCAGGTCTTTCCTCCACTGAAGTCCTTGTGCCACATTGTCTCTGGACAATAGACTTATCTTGCTTTGTGTTTTAAAGAATTGGCAGTGATGTGGACTTTTTGTCTGTCTGCTCTTTTGTTGAATGGTTAGCCTGTCTTTGGTTGTATGAAGGACAGTTATATTAGTTTTGGTGGAAGCATTATGTCACTGTCTTTATTTGGAAGTTAAAAATGGTTATAGTACTAGGATGGTGGCTGAGATAATGAGTTAACAAGGGTATTGTATGGATTGTGTTTGGTTGATTTCGACTTGGCACCATCATCAACAGCGCTTGATAAGGCAGAAGAACACATTTCCCTAAACCCCCTTTCTGAGCGACAGAATTTGCTATTGAGCGGAATGTAGGTGGCATTTAGAAGGTGGAAGTGAAGTGGACGCTGTTACCTTGAGAAGATCCTGAGGGTTCAATGCAGCTGGCATCTAGACCTCCCCACAACCTCCCACTTAGTGGTTCTGGCACTTGCTCGGACTTCCCCAGACCGTGATTTCTCTAGGTTGTGGCAGAGGAAGTGGTTTCCAGATCTCTCCACAAGGTCCCATTTCATGATTGTGGCAGCTTCTTAAACTTCCCAGGAATAAGTGGCTTTTCCCTTCTCTAGTTGAGATGCTCCAATGACCAGCTTCTGAAACCTTCACTGCTGTATCCTCTCGTATTTGTGTATTCTTAATTTCTGCATTCTATCCATTTTCCCCATAATGCTGATGTCGACTTTGTTTCCCTGACCAAACCCAGGCTGGTGTATAAGATGTGACATCATACATTTAAATAGAATGTAATCACACATTAATTTTCCATTTTGGTTTAACACTAAAATAGGATAAATAGACATAAGAAATTGGAAGCAGCCGACAGCTTAGAAGAAGCTCAAGTTAAAAAAATGTTTACTGGGCATCTGGGTGGCTCAGTCGGTTAAGTGTCTGACCTCAGCTCAGGTCATGATCTCCCAGTTCATGGGTTCAGGCCCCATGTTGTGCTCTGTGCTGAGGGCTCAAAGCCTGGAATCTGCTTCATATTCTGTGTCTCCCTCTCTCTCTGCCCCTACCCACTCATGCTCTGTCTCTCTCTCTCTCTCTCAATAATGGATAAATGTTAAAAAATGTTTACTAATTGTAATTATATGAAAGTATATATTTCATAGTATGGATATAGTATTCAATTTTATTTTCATTAAGGAAACATTCTTTGAATATTTATGACATAAAGTTGAGCTGGGTATGCTGCAAAATCCACAGAGAATAAATCCTAATTGAGAGCTTTAGATGAGTCAGATGCTTACATCTTGCATTTGCAACACAACTCCATCAGGTAGATATTATTATCCTCATCCTACTGATGGGAAATTCAGGCCTGGATTTAATAGGAAACCTGGCAGAGGTCATGAAGTGGTTTAAATGCTTGGATTGCTATTCTGATCTGTCTGATTTCAAATCTCCACTCTTCTATCCACCGGTCTGAGCTGCTTCCTGCCCCCAAAGAGTTTTTAATTCAATTGAGATGGATTTGGAAAAGAAAACGTATTCCCTACTATCCTTGATGAGTTCAAATGGATTATTTTAAAAACTACTTAGGGTCAAATTTGCTTTTTTCTTATTTATAGCAAATTTTTATGCATTTAGACACTATTATGGTCACAAGGAATTGCAGCTAACCAAATAGTTTTCATTCATTCATTTTTCTCCCTAGACTGGTTTGTCAAAAACAAATTCCAAATGAAGAACTTACTGTACTCATTGAAACTGGTGAAAAATAGAAAAGACAAATAGCAGAATGCAAGAAACTTGAGTGTTCCCCAACATGGAACATCTGACATAATATTTCAATAGAAAAAGATATTTGTAAGATATATTAGGTACAAAATGTGCCCTTGCATAATTTTTTGAGGGGGGGGTAGAGGGACAGGGGCAGAGGGAGAGAGAGAGAGGGAGAGAGGGGGGGTAGAGGGAGAGGGGCAGAGGGAGAGAGGGAGAGAGGGAGAGAGAGAGAGAGAGAGAGAGAGAGAGAGAGAGAGAGAGAGAGAATCCTAAGCAGTCTCCACACTGTCAGTTCAGAGTCCGATTCGGGGCTCGATTTAACAAACTGTGAGCTCATGATCTGAGTTGATGTCAAGAGTCAGACGCTTAACTGACTGAGCCACCCAGGCACCCCATGTAATTTTTTTCATAGTACCTGATTAATGATCTGAAAGTTTTGGGCAAATATTTGAATTCAAACTAAAATAGCTTCCAGGTGAGATCAATAAGCTTTAAAGATGGATATTTAGGCAGTGTGGAGTAAGAAGTGGAAGAAAAGACAACATTTTCACAAGTACATATCTTTTACATACCTGGACAAAATAGCTACTCAGGTAGGCATTTGGCAGTTGGCTTTTATATTATCCTTGGCACAAGGGATTCTAGGCAGCCACACTTGTGTCTCAGAGACCTATGGTGATCCCTTTGCAAAGAACTAGCCTAACATAGTGACCTAATGTGCAGAGCCACGTCTCCTAAAACTGGGCACTTTATACTAAAATTATGAATTGCAAACAGATTTCATTTACTTGTTCCAAGTCTGTACCTATAGCCAGGTTTTGGTTTGCGCAGCACTGGGATTCTGGGAAGATGGGAGGTAAAGAGAAGTATGTTAACATGTGTACATTACATTCCTTTTAAATAAATGCAGGTTGGTCTTGGCAAGTTCTGCTTGAGAAAGCACCTGCTCAGAAACAATTTTTATGTTGTCATTGATTTGGGTGAGAAAAAAAATCTGTATGGATCTCTAACTTTTGTGTGTATTCTACATACAACAGATTCTCATTTGTCTGAGGCTAACCTTCAGTCTCCCTCCCTTCCAAAGTGAGTAAACAGAGAAAGAAAATTCTGGGTACTAGCATGGAAGCATTAAGTGGACATGTCCACTTTTCAGAGTGTTTGGACAGAGACTCTACCTACTTACACAAAGTGTTTGGTTCTTTCAAAAAAATTCAGTTAGGGGCACCTGGGTGGCTCAGTCAGTTGAGCGTCTGATTTCGGCTCAGGTCATGATCTCATGGTTCGTGGGTTTGAGCCCCATGTCGGGCTCTGTGCTGACAGCTAGCTCAGAGCCTGGAGCCTGTCATCGGATTCTGTGTCTTCTCTGACCCTCCCCTGCTCATGCTGTCTCTATCTCTCTCTCAAAAATAAATAAAACATTAGAAATTAAAAATAAATAAATAAACAAAAATTACTCAATTAATGACTTATAATGACATGGATCATGATAGATATTTAACTCAGTGCTCTTTTATTATAAGGACTTGTTCTGATTTCCTTTAACAAGAAAGCCGTGAGACCATTGCAGCCTTCTATGACTCAAACTTACATGTTTTCTTAGAGTTGCATTTGACCTTCCTCTTCATGGTTGCTCTACTTTTTGCTCTCTTGATAATTGCTCTAACTTTCTGTTAGTGGCTTTCAAATACCATTCATTGGTCAACAACAATTTCAGTTGGTGAATACAGTTTGAACGTAGGTCAATATCTGGACCTATTTTATCTTACTGGTCTTTCTAATTTAAAGCTATGACCCTAAGGGACAAGCTGGCTTGAACTTTTTCTTTCATTTTTAAAATTTAAATCCAAGTTAGTTAACGTATAGCGTAATAATGATTTTGGGAATATAATTTAGTGATTCATCACTTACGTGTAACGTCCGGTGCTCTTCCCAGCAAGTGCCCTCCTTAATCACTCATTTAGCCCATCCCCTCACCCAACACCCCACCAGCAGCCCTCAGTTTGTGCTTTGTATTTAGGAGTCTCTTATGGTTGTCTTCCTCTCGTTTTAATCTTTATCTTATTTTTACTTCCCTTCCCCTATGTTCATCTGTTTTGTTTCTTAAATTCCACATATGAGTGAAATCATATGATATTTGTCTTTCTCTGACTGACTTTATTTCACTCAGCATAATACCCTCTAGTTCCATCCACATTGTTGCAAAATGGTAAGATTTCATTCTTTTTGATCAAGTAACATTCCATTGTGTATATAGACTACATCTTCTTCTTCTTTTTTTTAAAATGTTTTATTTATTTCTAGGAGAGAGAGAGAGACAGCGTGAGCAGGGGAGGGTCAGAGAGAGAGGGAGTCACAGACTGAAACAGGCTCCAGGCTCTGAGCTGGCAGTCAGCACAGAGCCTGACGCGGGGCTCGAACCCACGAACCGCGAGATCATGACCTAAGCGGAAGTTGGACGCTTAACCGACTAAGCCACCCAGGCGCCCCTAGACTACATCTTCTTTATCTCTTCATCGGTTGATGGACATTTGGGCTCTTTCCATACTTTGGCTATTGTGGGTAGTGCTACTATACACATTGGGGTGCATGTGCTCCTTTGAATCAGCATTTTTGTATCCTTTGGATGAATACATATTAGTGCAATTTCTGGGTTGTAGGGTATGTCTATTTTTAATTTTGTGAGGAACCTCCATATTGTTTTCCATATGGCTACATTCCCACCAGTAGCACAAAGGGGGCTTGAACTTTTTCTTACTAATCATGGAACTAGATATATTTTCTTGTGATCATTTGGGCTTGCACAGGTTTCCAATGACATCTGATTCAGTTGCTAGTTATATGAATTAGACTTAGCCCAGGTGACATTTGGGATTTTAAACCTCATTATTCTATGACAGAACTAAATAAAAAGAAGAACATTTATCAAGGGCCTTGGGTATCAGTAGAAGCAAGGATACTTTCATTTATTTATAGCAAGAAAATTATTTAATGGCAAGAAAGATGATGCAAAAGGGATAGTTGACTGAGGACCTATTTTACCTTGGGAGATTGAGGGAAGCCCATGTGAGGATGGTTCATTTAAAATAAGATCTGGGGGCACCTGGGTGGCTTAGTCGGTTAAGCGTCCGACTTTTGCTTAGGTCATGATCTCGCGGTTCGTGGGTTCGAGCCCCGCGTCGGGCTCTGTGCTGACTGCCAGCTCAGAGCCTGGAGCCTGTTTCAGCCTGTGACTCCCTCTCTCTCTGACCCTCCCCTGCTCACGCTGTCTCTCTCTCTCTCCTAGAAATAAGTAAAACATTAAAAAATAAAATAAAATAAAATAAGATCTGAATTAAAAGAAAAAATTAGTTGTTAAAGAATTGGGGGATGAACCTTCCAGGAAGTGTGAAGTGCTTGGGCAAAGACCCTTAATTTGGATATAAGGATGATGTATTCAAGGAAAAGAAAAGAAGTCTTTTTTTAGCTAGAGTCTAGTGAGTGAGGGAGAGAGTGGTCAGACATAGGTTCAAGGGGACTGGAGAGGGCAGATCCTGTAGGGCTTTGTAAACCAGGCTAATGGGTTTGGGTTTTATTCTGAGTGTGGTGGTAAATATTGGAAGATGTTTTGGTGATATGATTTGATTTATGTTTTAACAAGGTCACTCTGGCTTCTGTGGGAAGTATAAATTTTACAGATAGCAGCAATAAAGCAGTTAAAACATAATAAGGATTCAGGTGAGGAATAATTATGGTTACTGGACTGAGGTGATAATAGAGGAAATGTGCCAGAATGGGAGGAATTTGGGATGCTTGCAAATGTTGAATCTCATTGGTGGTGAGACAAAAATTATGCAACCAGTGCCATTAGGAAATTACACAACTTAGAGGACTATCATGTGCCATTGGTGTATTAGGCCCTCGACGTTCTTTTTTAAAAAAAAATATTTTTAATGATTTTTATTTATTTCTGAGAGAGAGAGAGAGGGAGAGAGAGAGAGGGAGAGAGAGAGAGGGAGAGAGAGAGAGAGAGAGGGAGAGAGACAGCGTGAGCAGGGGAGGGTCAGAGAGAGATGGAGACACAGAATCTGAAACAGGCTCCAGGCACTACTGAGCTGTCAGCACAGAGCCCGATGCGGGGCTCGAACCCATAAACTGTGAGATCATAACCTGAGCTGAAGTTGGACGCCCAACTGACTGAGCCACCCAAGTGCCCCTCAGCCCTGGAAGTTCTAATATTGGTCTAGTTAGATCACATTTGGCAGTTGGGACTTATGGTGCCTCTGTGTTTTCAAATGTATTAGACATATGCCACCCAACCTGTTATTTTTTAAAGTTTAGGTAAATTTACTGTATCACTTGGGATACTTTTGGCTGTATATAGCAGAAAATCCTAATTCAAATGGGCTGAAATCAAAAGGACATTTTTTCCCCATTTCTGGTAGTTCAAGGGACAAAGTGCACTCCAGGTATAATGGAAATCAGGTCACTGGAGGCATCCAAAATTCAGATTCTTTCCAGAAGCTGCTATGTTATTCTTGATCTTATAGCAGGCTCTACTCAGGGGAACAAGATGCTTTTCTGTGGCAACTGGGATTTCATGTTCCTTGTTCATGTCTAGCAGGAGAAAGAGAGATTATAAGCCTTTCTTTCCAATTTGATTGAGCCAGCTTAAGTCATAGGCTCATCCTGGGACCAATATCAGTTTTCTGGGTACTGATATGCCCACAATTGACTTAGGGTACTCAGGGTATCCCCAGAGAAGAGGATGGGGTGAATGGCTGAATACAATCAGGATTCTGAGAGAAAGAAGGAATAGTTGTTGGGAGACAATCAACATTATCTCCAATAATTAGCTAACATTCATTTTCACATTTTAGTGGAGTCAGTAAACACTATTTGCATTTTAAGATCTTAGAAGACCAAAAATATGGTGAGAATAATTCCTGAAATAGTAAGAAGCTTTGCCTTAATAGGAAAATATGTAGTGAAGCAACCTCAGAAACACAGCTATTCAAATTAAATTCAAAGACCTCAAATTGAAGAAATGTGGTAATTTAATCTTCTACCCCAAGCTAAAGGGAGATTTATGAGACAGGTATAATGTGGTATGTTGCGGATGGTTGGAATCTGAACAAGCTGTCTTCCTTGATTTTCACATTTTGATATGTTTTTCTTCCCATCCCCCACCCCTTTTCTTTAAATCCAAATTAGATTTTTTCTCTTTTACAAAATAATAGCGCATTAATAACATAACAGACCTCATTTTTTACTTCTCTGTAATGACATTAGCAGAGATCCTTTGAGGTAATTGACATTGAGAAAGAGTCCAAGGAAAATGATGTGTTTGAAAGAGCAGACTGACCTTCATGATAATGTTCTATGCAAGATATTACATCAATTTAGTAATTATTCAGTGCAGACGAAAATGATAGGTATTAATTTTGATTGGGCTCAGATTGCAACTTGCAATTAAAAATTCATGGATGAATGGGGCTCCTGGGTGACCCAGTCGGTTAAGCACCCAACTTCAGCTCAGGTCTTTATCTCCCGATTCGTGGGTTCAGGCCCCACATCGCGCTCAGAGCCTGGAGCATGCTTTGGATTCTGTGTCTCCCTCTCTTCCTGGCCTGCCCCCGCTTATGCTATCTCTCTCTTTTTCAAAGATAAATAAACATTAAATATTCATACGTGATCTTCCATTTAAGTGACAGTGCTTAGAAGCTAAATAATACTAATTTATACCAATTGTATCCATAGTACATGTTTGATACTGTCTATTTTGTTCAAAGTACCCTATTTATAGTAAACTGCTCTTTCATTTATCTCCCTAAAAGTCTTAATTCATTTCAATAGAAGCAGAATACTTTTGATAGTTTTTCTTTTAAACCACTCTCTGGTAGATTCCTATTATAGCTAAGTTTAAAAGTACAATGATTTATTAAATTGCTGCATTCTTAATTCATAATTTACATGAAATAAGGTGATGGGGGAGAGGGAAAGAAATACCTCTGTAAAATAGCTCCTTATTATATTTTAAAAGTACTGGTATTTGACAGCTGGCAAAGCTTTCACTGAGGCATAAAATTATGCACTTTGACTGGCACAATTATATTTATTTCCAAAACAGTGATGCCTTATCCTCCTGAATAGATTTACTCAATTCACAGAAACTTAACGTATAAGTCCAACTACAGTCAACTGTCTTCTTGACAGTATTTTTGACATTCTTGACTCCCTTCACTCATTGAATCACTTCTGACATCATACTCTCTGGATTTCTCTCTCTTATCACTCTGCACCCCTGTTTAGTACCTTTTTCCAGCTCTTCTTTTTTTTTTTGTAATTTCACACCTTAAATAAGATCATCCCTAAGATTTGTTTCTATTCATCTTCCCTGCCCTTTTCCTACCCTTCTGTTTCCTCATCCCACCTTCCTCTTCTGAGCAACCTCATCTACTCTCATGGATTTAACTCCCAATTATATGTCTACAACTTCCAACTCTGCATCTTTACCCCTTTCTTCTCAAAACCAGACTTATGTGCCCATAGATAGCCAAAGAGCTCTCCTTGGCTACTGCACAGGTATCTGACCCTCCAGATACGATCTAAACTGAACGTACCTCACAACATTGCTGCTCTGTATGTTGGCTTCTGGTTCCCTTTCCCTTTTGCACATCCCTCCCGGTTTGGAATCCTAAACTTTTCTGACTCCTTTCCTCTCTGAACCCTTGTATCTCATTGGTCACTGCCCATATTATGATTTCACCCCTGAAATGTCTCTTAATTCTCTTTTCTCCTTTCCATGAACAATGCTGCTATGCTAATTCTGCCTCCCAGTATTAACTGGACCAGGGCAATCAATGTCTCTTATTTGGACTCTTGTCTCTGATCTCTTCTTGTTTCAGTCCATTCTCTATGTTCATCCATTCCCACACCATCCCTTTGTTTCTTATCTCAAGAATAAAGTGTAGATTCTCAAATGTTCCCAGCCTCCCAACCTTGTTTTACAGCCTCATTGCCATCCAGTATTATAATTCAGCTACATCAGAATTCCTTGTTTTCAAACATGCCATGTACTTTCATGTTTAAATATTTATTATTACTACTACTATTATCATTTTGCCTTTGCTCAAGCTGTTTCCTCTGCTTTGGTTTCATTTTTCACTTTCCTCAAAATCGTACTGCCTCCAAGCCTTCGTACTGCCTACAAGCCTACTGTTCCCTAGGCCTGGAATATTTCCTTCATGCTTAGCATGGGAAGCTTCTTGTCGTTTTGAGATCCTGAATGAAATGCAATCTTCTCAGAGATATTTTCCTGACCATCCACTTCAAAGGAAACCCTCCTCCTCACAGTGTATATCCCATATCCCGCATCATATGTATATACCTTAGATTACACATTACCCTCAGAAGTTCTTCTGCTCTTGCGCTTATTTATACTTCCTCAACTGGAGTACTCTACTTGAAGAAAGGACTTTGTCATATGAGCCACTCCTCCTCGGTGCTTTAAAGAGTATCAGTCACATAGTAGATACTCAACAAATATTGTTGACTAAATTTTTTTTTTTCATGGAGGTGATATGTTTCAGTTCTTTGAAATACCATGTATTTATGCTGAGTCAGGTCAGACAAGAATTCCTTCTGTGCCCTCATTTTCTTCCTTTTACATTTGTTGGAAATTATGTTCTATTTATGAACATTTTCTTTTAACTCTTAAGGTTAAGATTTTGAGGGGAGAGGGCAAAAGCAAGGAAATATTGTTGCTACTAGCTGGAGACACACTCAGATTCAACCTATTTGATGAGTGCACAGTTCTCCCTGTGCCCCACAGTGTGGAAAAGGAAATGTGGTATGGTACAGAAATCCTTGGATTTGGAGTTCCAATTCTTGCCCTGCCACCAACTAATGCCTTATGTTGAGTAGGTTCTTTAACCTCTGTGGGCCTTGGAATCATAATCTGGAAGGTCACAGTCAAATTAAGAGACCTTGACTCTTCTACCTTCAGAGTTTTGTGCTTTTTGGACTCATAAACTCAACTCAAGCATTAATCCAACAAATATTTATTGACTACTCTTTTTTTGAGAAGTGCCATGTCATGTGGTAGAGATACAACCAGTGGTGGCCCCTGGCCTCAGAGAGCTTACAGACTAATCACAAGGACAGACATGTATAAATGACTACACAACTGTATTCCCGGGATGAAATAAGTATCTGTATGGAACACAAATTATATATATATATTTTTTTAATATATAAAAAAAATATATATATATATATATT
>NW_027529441.1:3180413-3273555 GCF_008692635.1 Crocuta crocuta
CAATTGAGTCTAAATTTCATGATCTTCCTATTGGAGAATGAGTCAAATTTTTTTCTTTCAAAATAGTATTGACATAGAGAAATTTTGCTTGAGCAGTCTATTTTTAGCATTGTTGAAACATGAAATGGATTGTTTTTTTTAAGCTGTTATCCTAATTTTTCAATTTCATAACCCCTTGCTCTTGCCTTTAAGGATGAGGAGGAGGAGGTACAGTGAAGAAGACAAAGTGTGAAACAGAAGTAAGCTATCTCAGCTTCTGCTGATAAATTTATCATTGAACAGGGATTTGCTTCTAATCTGGTTATTAAGCTCTCAGGCTCATGTGGAGTAAATATTCAGTCATGTTCAAGAATCACTGTCCTCTATAGCTATTTTCTATTCAGCTTCAAGGAACCTGGTATAGGAGAAAGGAAAGCCAAATTTTCTTTCTCAATCACTCCTTCCTGTTCTTGCCCTGCAATGCCTGTGCGTGTTCTGGACAGTGCCCAGTACATCCTATACCTGTGTGGAAAGGGGACATGGAGACCATTTTGTGTTGGTCATTGCCATCAGTATGGGATATGTGCGCATATGGTTGTGGTGTACCCTCCTCTGGAATTCCAAACTAGGTACATTGCCTAAATGAAGTGGCAGATACACCAGAGGTCTATTGGTGGTAGATACTGTTGAGTCTTCTAGGAGAGAATTTATCCTTAGGGACAAAGATCCAGGAAGATAATCTTGTCCTGGTAAGAAAGCAGTGATTGTATGAGGGAGATGGTTGCTCTGAATATGGCTTACCTACTGTTTGCTTTTAGATTCATCCCTGATCCAGTGACAGCTGATTTTAGGGAGGGAGAAGGGAGAAGGGAGTCGGTAATAAAAAACTGAAGAAGTTGTGTAATCTGTATTTCTTTGCTTTATTTGTATGTAAAAATTACTATATTTTTCTAAGTGAAAGAAGTCAGTCTCAGATCCATCAGGGTTTGTAGAATATTCAAACTTGGTCATGCTTTGGAGATTTTTCACCCTACTCTAGGGTCTTTATAGCAGTCAAGGGGCCTTCTCAGCTAAGATGATTGGGTGCAAAAATCCTCTGGCCTTCAGTTCATCATTGTTTCTTCTGAGATGCTTGTTGTTTAAAGCCACCTGTTCATTAGGAAGTAGGTGTCTCTGTACTCTGGGTAGGAAGAATTCTCAGTGGTCAGACCTCAAGCCTTTATTGAGTCTTTCCTCAGAGGTCCTGCTGTGAGTATGCGTGGGAGGGGGTACAATTCCCATTCCTTGAGGAAATGGTCATCAACTACGACTTCTTCCTAACTCAGAGAAACCACCTTAAGGTTTGGGGCACTCTTTCTTTTCAGTTCAAAAACATTACCTTCTATCATTCTTCCTGACTTATTCTATAACTTTTTGGGTCTGTAATACACAAGTTGTGTACTCTCCCCTAGAGTTGTGGTCGAAGGAGATGTTGGACTCTTAAAGTCTAAAAATGCTGGCGTCTTCAATCTGGGATGAAAATGAAGAGGGAGGATGTTTTTATTCTTTTGTTAAGTCTACATTAGCAAAAACAAAACAAAAAATGCCAAAAGCAGGGAAATGAAGAAAGCAAAAGAAAAACAATAACCAGTGTTTTTCTTTTTCTTTTTGAGAGAGAGAGAGAGAGAAAGCAAGCACGTGTGGGGGAAGAGCAGAGAGAAAGAAGGAGAGAAAAAATCTCAAGCAGGCTCTATGCTGAGCATTGAGCCTGATGTGGAGCTCAATCTCATGACCCTGGGATCATGACCTTAGCTGAAATCAAGAGTCAGATGCTCAACCAACTGAGCCATCCAGGTGCTCTGTTTCTTTTAAGAAGAAACAAGTCAAACAAGTCAGTTTTTCTTAATAGTACATTCTGTTACAACTATTTTCAGTAAAATGTCTAATATTTGGAAGTAGAGTATAAATGCTTTAGTATCTACCTGAGAGGATCAAAGAAATGGAGATATGTTCTCACCCACTATGCATTAGAATGCCATATATATATATATGGCATTCTAATGCATAGTNTGTTTTTGGTAGTAGCTCTAATCTCCAGCAGAGTTGACAGGATGTCAGGCAGAAATAGAAATGATAATCAGGAATGGAGCTACCCCAAACAAAAGGCAAGGGTGCTAGATGATAGCATATTATTTAAACTAGGAGGCAGCTAGGACAAATGAAAAAGAAGTATCTGATGAATGCCAAGTAAGTCCTGGTGAATTTGGCTTGGTTTTGAGCCTACATGGGATATCTGCTAGGGATTCCCAGAAATACTTAGTAGAAGAAGTCTTTCCAGGTGCCTTGGTTTTTGCAAAAGTAGAGATTTCAGAGAGATATGAATTATATTTAGAGAGAAAATGTTCCCACTGCATGATGGCAGTCCTTGATTCTACCTTAGCTCCATTTCAATTGTTTTCAGGGTCTACATGTTGGATTCAACACTTTCTCAAACTCAGTGAATCATTTCAGATAGATCTCCTTTTCTGGATACCTGAAAAAGTTTGAAATAGTAATGTCAGCAACCATACTGTGAGCTCCAGTCTTAAATGGCCTGGGAGCTTTTCCCCTAGCTTCCCTGGGAACCTGAACTATTGCGTGACCGAGCCCAAGCTAGTCTGCTGGTGGATGTAAGTCTACATGGAGGAAAACAAAGGAATTGTGGCAGGCTGCAATCATCATGTGAGTGAGGTCATTATAGATAATCTGGCTGCCAGTTAACCTACCAGCTGATCCTAGAGACATGAGAGAGCCGAGGACAATCAGCTGAGTTGGCTTGACTGGAAGAACTGCCCTCATGTTTATGAGTTAAACAGTCATTCCTTTAAATCTCTATGTTTTTGGGTAGTTTGTTTTATAGCACAATCTAACTGATACACCATTAAAATAAAAAAGAAATAGAAAATCTTTACAGATCTGTAACTAGGAATGAGGCTGAATCAGTAATCAAATACCTCCCAACAAAGAAAAGCTCAGGACTAGATGGTTTCACTGGTGAATTTTACCAAATACTTAAAGAAGAATTAAAAGCGATTCTTCTAAAACTTTTTCAAAAATTTGAAGAGGAGGGATCACTTCAGACTCATTTTATGAGGCCAGTATTATCCTCATTCCAAAGTCAGAAAGAGAAAAGAAAATTATAGAGCAATATCCCTGAAGAACATAGTTACAAAAGTCCTCAGTAAAATATACTAGCAAACTGATTTCAGTTATTCAATTAAAGAGATTATATACCATGACAAAATGAGACTTTTCACTGGGGTGTAAAGATGGTTCAACACAGACAAATCCATAAATGTGATATACCACATAAACAGAATGAAGGACAAAAACCACATTATCATTTTAATAGATGCAGCAAAAGCATTTGACAAAGTTTTTTTATTTTTTTATTTTTTTATTATTATTTTTTTATTTATTTCTAGGAGAGAGAGAGAGAGAGACAGNGATGTAGTTGCTTCTGACCTCTCTTGGCTTATCTTTCATTGAATCTCCATTCTTTCTCCTCCTTTGTTCTCTTTCACCTCCTTTTTTAAAAACGTTTATTTTGAGTGAGAGAGAGAGAGAGAAAGAGCAAGAGCACATGAGCAGGGGAGATGCAGAGAGAGGGAGACAGAGGATCCGAAGTGGGCTCTGTGCTGACAGCAGAGAACCCAGTGTGGGGCTTGACCTCACAAACTGTGAGATCATGACCTAAGCCAAGGTCAGTCACTTAACCAATTGAGCCACCCAGGTGCCCCCTTTCCTATCTCTTTTTTATGTGGCTACCTCCTACTTATCCTTCAAATCGCAGATCAGATTCCACTTCCTACAGGAAGCCTGATGGTTTGAATGCCTCTCTTTGTGCTCTCCCTATCATATCCCCACCCTGTACGTAAATCTTTGTTTTGAAATATTTACGTTCATAGCCCTATGTGAGGACTATGAGCTTTCTAAGGGCAAAGTGTGTGTCTTATTCTTCTTGTATTTCTGCTTCCTAGCAGGTTGTCTGAATGTGGAATAAATGCATGTTCCAGTTTTCAAGAATGCAAAGACAAATAAGATGTAGCAGAAAATAGAACTCACAATTTGTGGCTACTTTTTTTTTTTTACACCATCTAGAGATCAATAATAAACATCCATTTTAATCATTCATTTCTATGTCTCTGATTTCCATTTCTTTCCTACCTAAACCGTTGCTTTCTAGTTGATATGGACTTTATTTATGTAAACTGAATTAGAAGCAAGAGTACCCAATGTTTTCCCATGCATAGCAGTTGTAAACTATCATGCTCACATTAAAATGCTTCAAAATGAAAGACTTCAGGGTAAAACTGGTGTTCTGCTTTTTCATAATTGTCAACTCACAAATGAGTTCACCTAGTTTGGCATTTTGGACAAATTCTAAAATTAAGTTTAAAGTTCACTTCTACCCACCCATACAAACCCACCCAGCAGGGAGGCTTGTAAGCTTTCAACATTTACTAGCGGAGCTGTGAATGCCAGTTTTTACTGAAAGGCTTTTGCTATCTTCAGGCAGAGCAGCATTTGTGTGGCATGAGAACAGATCTATGGCAGCCTGATTAAAAAGATTTCCCCTGGGATGGTGTGATTCTCAGGTCTTTTGAGAGCAACACACTAAGCTTCACTTTTTAAATTAAAAAAATATTCTTTCCTTTCTGGTAAGCGCTAAGACTGGTGCCCTCAATGAATGAAAAACTATTTGCATAGCAAAATTATGTTAATCCCTTTGACTCACTGTGTTCCCATAACACACAAAACCTATGAGCACATTAATAGGAATGAAGGTAGAAGAGAAGAGAGAATCCAATGAAAACAAGAGAAATTAAAATCTCTCAAAACCACCACCCTCATATCAAAAAATCAGTAAGATAAGCACAACACATATACCCATTTTGCCTACAAAATTGTGGCAAAGCTGAGTCACCCGACATACAGAAAAAGATATGAATATTCTGCTTGGAAATCCTCGTCAGAAAACAAAGAGAGGAAATGACTTAGCAGGAGATTTGCACATGAGCTGCTCCTTCGACTCCACAGTACTACCGCCCTAGCTGCACTACCAGCAGATGCCACCGACTTCCCTTTTAGAAATCACTGGAACATCACAATGCCATATTTTAAAAATTTGTTTAGAATTTCAGGTTTGTAGACCTTCTGTCACGTGGTTTCTAAGTGAAATTATTCCACTAGTGATTCACTAGTGATTTTGTAAACGATGTTTTGAAAATACTGATTATGAGTGCAGCTATACTAGAGATTTGGGTGAAAGTGACAGAGGTCATACTCTGTTCTGCTTACAAACAAGACAGTGCTTGTTTGGGTAGAGCACGGACAGTGAATCCAATGATGAAGCCAGACTGAGATTGGGTAGCAAGATTTGTGGATTATCATTCAAATTAAATTGTTCTCTCTATTGCAAAATAGATTTAACTCAGGAGAAAAGTGTGCTTTTTTTGGATTTTTAAAAATGTTTTATTTATTTCCAAGAGAGAGAAAGAGNATGCGGGGCTCAAACCCACGAACTGTGAGATCATGACCTGAGCCGAAGTTGGATGCTTAACCGACTGAGCCACCCAGGCGCCCTGAAGGTTAGGTTTTTTGTTTTTGTTTTGTTTTGTTTTTTTGAGCATTTCTGAACTTGTCTCGCACTTACCAGATTACAGATGTGGGGAGAGTAGGTGGAGGAAGGGAGAACTGACCATTTGCCATCAGACCGTCCTGCCCTNCATTGTCAGCATGGAGCCTGCCCTCTGATGCAGGGCTTGAACTCATGAACTGTGAGATCATGACCTGAACCAAAATTAAGAGTTGAACACTTAGCCAAATGAGCCACCCAGGTGCCCAAGGGATGATTTCTTTTTAAAGTGATTATTTATTTATTTATTTAGAACATGCCAGTGGGGACTGGGCAGAGAGAGAGAGAAAAAGAGAGAGAGAGAATCCCAAGCAGGTTCTGTGCTGTCAGCACATGGAGCCTGATGCTGGGCTCCATCCCACTAGTCATGAGATCATGACCTGAGCCCAAATCAAGAGCCAGACACTTAACCAACTGAGCCACCCAGCAGACTTTGACCTGCTGCAGCATGTTCCATTGTGATGAGCCACCAGACTCCAGAGTCCACGCTGTATTGCCTTTTGTCCTGTAAACTAAAAACAATACATATTTCTTCTGGCTTTAACTCTGAGTTACAGAACTGTTTCAGTGATAACTTGCACAAACATAATAATCATAGCTAACCCTTACACAGGATTTAATGTATCCTACACACTGATCTAGGAACTGGACATGTATTAAATCAATTAATTTAGTCATCACAGCAGTTCTGAGATATGTACTGTTATCACACCATTTTATAGCTGAGTAAATTGGGGCTCAGAGGTTCAGCATATTGTGTAAGTTCACACAGCTAGTAAGTCACACAGGTAAGCCACTAGGACTCCTATCCTAATTTGAATGTCTTTTTTCGCGACTGTTTGCTTCCTGCATGGGGGTTCAGTATAGGGTCAAAGAGTACAAAGATGGCTGGTTCAGGGGAGGGCAGCCTGACCAGGGCAGAATAGATGCTGGTTCTCACAATGGACAGAGCCAACTAACTTCGCTTAATAGCTACTGAGCTACTTAAACAAGGCTATTTCAGTCCTGCATGCAATGCGTGCATATCCTGACTCGCCCTTTCCTTGGGGAAAATAGGGAGAAAAGTACGTACATGGAAATGTACTATTAGCTGTTGCACCAAATTTGGCAAGGCTGGTGGATCACTGATTCTCTGCAGAAGAGCATTTTGCTGCCGGCAAAGGGCGCATTTCCCAGGCTCAGATCCATAGGATCCCCTCCACCTCCTGCCTCCCAGTTTGCCTCTACAGCAGCTGGACTCCTGTGAGAAAAGGAAAAGTGATGTTATTTGGGAAGTCAGATCTAAGCAAAGACTAACTCTCTGCTTGCGGTCCTTAAAATAATTTTCAATGAAATAAAGCCTTCTGAGTCAGAGGATATGACATCCTCATTTGCATGATTCAGAATGGCGGTGACGCCACAGGCAGTCATTGAGAGCAGTTCCCGAATGTGGAAACCTTGAACAATTAAACGGGTACTGTGGTTGGCACTAAATGAATAATCTTATATAACTAAATCCCATTCCATTGGCCTCAGCACAGGAAGCTGGTGGCTATCAGAACTTCACAGGAGGTGACTCCTCTTACTTCCCCAACGTTTTCCTGGAGCGGAGTGGCTGACAGCAGTTTTCTGAGTGGGACAGAAGTTGCTGGGTTTTCTATCCAGAACTTACAGTATTTAGTACATACACCACTTTTTTTTTAGAAAGATATCCATATCATATTAGAATGGGAATTTGTAGCTTGGTAGGCACATAGAAGAAGAAAATCTTTAGGGCAGCTTATAAATCCTGGAAGTTGTATGCAGAAGGTTGTTTTTGTGTCCTGGGAAAATGATTTACAGATGCCATTATGTTCTTGAAAGGGCCTCTGGCTTCTAAAAGATTCGATCCATGCTCCTGGTAATCATACAGTTAGGAGATCACAAAGAAATTTGCATGCATGTTAGAGTGAAGTAGAATTTTAAAAGCTGGACCACTGATTATAGGTAGCAGGATCTATTGCAAGCAGCATCTTCCTCTCTCAATATACAAAAAATAAAAAAAAAAATAAAAAAAGAAAGACTTCATGTGTGGATATTTTTAAAACACATAGGAATGTGGGCATGACAATCATACTTCACTTCACCAGCAACAGCCCATTTAGTGGCCTTTCTGTTCTGTCTCTTCTGTTTTCTGGGAAGGTTGCCATGATTTTGAAGAGGATTGCTGTGTGTTGATCCGGTAACATTTTCCATCTAAGTAGGAGTTGAAAGTCTCGGATGTGGATTTTTCAGTATTAAGTGATGTCCTTGAAAGGCGAGGCATTGAGTGCCCCAGCTTGTGGGCAAGGTTGCACACTCTGGTGCCAGGAAGGTTTTTGGCAATGGAGGGCGGTGCTCTCCTAGTGGTTACAGAAAGCAGCCTCTCCCTCCCTGTGCTCAGGTTCACACTTGCTTTCTCTAAGGCCGTGCAGAACAAAGGCTGCTTTGATAGCGGTATCCTTCACCACAATCCCATCCAATCTGTGAGCATAGCATCATTAAGGTTTGGTTGCTGATGTTGGAATAATGCCGTGGACAGCCAAAGATGGCTCCAATCAAGTGTCAGTCATGGTAGACACCATGAGAATGGAAGGAAATGGGACTCTGATTAAAAATTTCTTTTGTGATATATTGACAGTTGAAATAAACCACCACGGCAAGAGAAAACCTGTTAGAACTGCTTCTACTTTTCTTCCTTATCCTTCTGTCGGATTCCCCTGCTGTCTTTCCTATGATGATTCAGCAAGGAGATATTAACTGCCAAGAAATCACTGATTTTGGCTTTGTGTTAACTACTGTCACTGGCTTAACCCAAACTGTACAGCAAGTGTTGGAAGAGAGAATTACAAGCAGGTATTCTGATGAAGTTTTCTATAAATATAATTTCCTTCCCTGTGAACCAAAACTTACAAGAGCAAGTAGTTCAATTTTTATTTTGCTGTGGGGACAGAAAAGGAGAATTGGTTATGTTGACATCAATAGCAAATGGAAATACATTCTGCTCTAAAACTTCTTCCTACTACACTGAAACTTTAGTCCCCAAAATAATTGGAAAAAATCAAAAGATTTACACTGTGACTGAGAAGGATTGGTTAATAAACTCTTCTGTTTATAAGAAGTTATTTAGGGGCACCTGGGTTGCTCAGTCGGTTAAGCGTCCGACTTTGGCTCAGGTCAGGATCTCACGTTCGTGGGCCCGAGCCCTGCGTCGGGCTCTGTGCTGACAGCTCAGAGCCTGGAGCCTGCTTCGGATTCTGTGTCTCCCTCTCTCTCTGACCCTCCCCTGCTTGTGCTGTCTCTCTCTCTCTCTTAAAAAAAATAAATAAAATAAAAGAAGTTATTTAATGTTTTTAATAAGCTCAAAATTAGATTCTAAAGTTAAGAATATCCACTTTCAACTACAATTTTGGTGCCACACCGAATTACTAGTTTTTGCTATTCATTAAGAACTTATTGTCACATAATAAAGATCTCATTTAGAGCTTCCCAACTTAGATTGCTAATAAGCTAGGAGCTTGTTAGAAATTCAGGTTCTTGGGCTCCACTCCAGATGGACTGAACCAGAATCTGCATTTTAACAAGACTCCCAGGAGGCCCCCAGGAGGCCCCTGGGTGGCTCAGTTGGGTAAGCATCCCACTTTGGCTTAGTGGTTCGTGAGTTGGAGCCATCTGTCTGACTCTGCTGACAGCTCAGAGCCTAGATACTCCTTTGGACTCTGTGTCTTCTCTCCCCACATGCCTCACTCATGCTCTGTCTGTCTTTCTCTCTCTCTCAAAAATAAATAAACATTAAAAAAATTTTTTAACAACACTTTCAGGGGATTTGTATGCACATTCAAGTTTGAAAAGCCCTGGTTTAGGTTAATATTTCCAAGGCTTAGATAATCATCCTAATCACCTGTGTGTAGAGAGCCCTTAAGAAATATTGCAGAGATTCTGTTAATGAGCCTTTGTTCAACTCACTCTCTGGTTTATGAAGCTTTCTCTTTACTCCAGTAAAACACACTGACCAGTGTCCACAGCAAGCTGACTTCTCCTGGCTTGTAGCCCATTCTCTGGTGTTCAACAATACTTTTGCACAGTCCGCTTGATGTATATATACCCTATGTTTGTTCCCAAACCTACTAGTGATACAGTGTAAATAATGCAAACTGATAAAATACGAGTACAAATAATACTGTTTGTTTGTTTTTGTATGTAGACAAGAAAACTTTGATAAGAAAAATTATAAAACTCTAGGAACTTATGTTTAGATTTCCTTACAAATGTCGTTTAGTCCTTGTCTTTATTTCAAGGAAATGAGCGCTGAAAATTGCATACCTGTGCTGTGGGTGTGAAAAATATAAGAAAGATGGCTTTGTAATTGAATCAGTAAAACTATATGAAAAAAATAAGTCTACATCAAGAGTGTATCAAATGGATATATTTATATGTGTAGTTTCACATATACCTTAGAAATGTGCATAAAGCTTTTTTTTTTTTTTGATTCCTTGCTCTCTGCAACTTTTGTGTTGAACAAATCAAGTGCCAATTAGGAAGAGGGTTTTTACTACACATATTCCTGGATCTCATGCCAGTCCACTGAATTAGGGCAAGATTAGAATATGTATTTTTAAAAAGATCTTGCCATCAGCTATGTTTGGAAGTTAATTGAGTTAGGGAGTTCTAACTGACCATCTAACAATTATCAAAAGAAGGGAGGCTTCAAAAGGTTCAGATATTTAAAAAACATTACTAACACATTTATTTACTAAATAATTTTCAGAATCCTTATAACAAAAAAAAGCCATAGCTGATTCCACAGATAATAATTTGAATATTACCTACATTTCCTGGTATGATGTTTTTGAAGTGTTCCTGGGATTTGACCAGCTGGCCCCTCTGAACAGTCTATCTGTAAACCAGGGAGAAGGGAAGTTTGATTTGATGTCAGTTTCAGAATATTTAAATTTCTTTCTGACCCCACTGCCGTTGGTCAGAGTGGCACACATATTTTCTTTGGAGATAATCATTACTTTCTAGAGACTTCCTGTTTCCTAAGTCACTGGTAAAGTGACATAGGGAATGGAGAACAGGGGATTTTGAGGAGACTAAGCTGTACTGATTCTCACTGGACTAGTGGACTAAGTTTGTCCTTTGATCCCCTGATCTGGTTTATCTGCTCTCTATATGCCTTCTAGACTCCTGTGGAAAACTAAATGCTGGTAGGTCATTGATTTATGGAAAGATGAACAACCTTCAAATGACAGGAGGACTGGAAAATGAGATTATCACCCACTACTTAAATTAGAGATGACAGCTACAGTTATTCCTGGATCAGATTTGAGTCTTGTCTTTAAGGCTTTAAGAATGTAGGTTTAAAAAATGATGTTTTAAATGAGCCGTCTTCTGGATCTGTCACCCAGTCTGCAGTTGACTCTCGTAGCTCTCTGCATAGCTCAAATATTTGGCTATCAGATACATACTCAAAGTCTACCACACATTTGCTTACATAGAGACCCTTGCTTTGGAAATCACATTCTGAGTATTTTGGATGAGAAGTGCCATGATTTATTTTGAGTTTCAGGACACAGACTGAGATAATTGCCTGATGTAGAGGTGATTACTTGACAATAATGGACAACACTATAGTGACTTCACCCTTGGCCCCAGAATCTGGCTGTCTGGTTATACTTTATCACCCACCTTCTCCCCTCTACTTACCAGTGAGATTTTTAGACAAAGAGAATCCAAATCTGAACACATTCAGTGTGTCAAATGTCTGTGAGAAGTGAGCTGCTGTGACTTTGCGTGAGTAGAGTCTATGGTTCTCAGATTAGGCCAGGATTTTCCAGACTTGCCTCATCTTGGAAGTCATTGTATGTGGTGTGGGCTGAAGGAGGGTCGTACTTAAAGTATATAGATCCCAGGCCTTCTTTCCAGAGATTTCCACTCACTTGGTCTCTTCGGGGAGGGAGCAAGTGATGCTTATGAACAGGGAAGTTAAGGATTCACTGGTTTTTTAAAAATTAAACATTTTTTTAAATGTTTATTTATTTTTGAGAGAGAGGGAGAGAGACAGATCGTGAGCCGGAGAGGGGCAGAGAGAAAGGGAGACACAGAATCCAAAGCAGGCTCCAGGCTCTGAGCTATCAGCGCGGAGACTCACCTGGGGCTCAAACTCATGGACCACGAGATCATGACCTTAGCCAAAGTCATACGCTTAACAGACTGAGCACCCCAGTCGCCCCTAATTTTTTTAAATGTTTATTTATTTTTGAGAGAGAGAGAGAGAGGGAGAGGGAGAGGAAAAAGGAGAGGGAGAAAGAATGAGTGGGGGCGGGGCAGAGAGAGAGAGGGAAACACAGAATTCGAAGTAGGCTCCAGGCTTCAAGCTGTCAGCACAGAGCCCAATGTGGGACTCGAGCTTGTGAACCATGAGCTCATGACCTGAGCTAAAGTCAGATTTAACCCACTGAGCCTCCCAGGCACCCCCAGGATTCACTGCTTTAATGTTGTAGGGTTTATTTCATTTTGATGTCTCGTGAATAATGTGTGTTCAGTAAACGATGACTGGTGACGGTGGTGAACACACTTAACATCCAAATACAAGGGTGAAGTGTGCTAAATGTTTCTTGTGATCCTGAAAATGTCAACATGATATATGATATATGATGTCACTTGTTTTAAGGAGCAGGACTATTCAACAAGACTGTTCTGCAGAAACCGTGATCTCATCCGGGCTCATAAGAATACCAAAGAGACCAAAGCTGGTCTTGTTCACGATAACACAGTAACAATAAACAATTCGTAACTCATAGTGGTTATAAAGATTAACATGTCAGGCTTGCAACCATGAAATAAAAAAGCCTATATTTAGGGTATTGTTAAACATAAAAACAGTTAAGTTAGCCTGTCACAGGAATAGGCCTTTAGCTTTTTAAATTCTGTATATAGGTATGCATGTATGTATATATACATGTTATGTGTAGATGTGTTTATTCCTATATGTTATATATGCACACATGTCTATCTATATATGTTTATACATGTATAATTACTGAGATAACACCGGGGATAGGAATTTTATGAACTGTACTTGACTTAAGCTAGTTTTAGCATTTGAAACTGTTCAAAAACTGTTTAAATGGAAGTGAGCTTAGAAATCATTGATTGCTAAAGCATTTTACCCATCAGAACATGGAGGCTTGGGAAGGCTAAAATGATGCTTATTGTAGGAGAGTGAATAACAACCATCACTAAAAATGCTTTATTCAAAGCACATTTTTATTTTACTTAAAATCAACTTTTTCAACATATAATTTTCACGTTATAAAATGCACACATTAAAGTGTACACTTTAGTGAGTTTTGACAAATGTATACGCTTGTGTATCTGCCAACCTAGGCAAAATATGTCACATTTCCAGTACTTCAGAAATTTCCCTCCTTGTACCTGTACCCTCATTCCCAGGCTGCTTGGATTTCTATCATTATAGATAAATTTTACCTATTTTAGAATCTCATATAAATGGAATCATACAGTGTGTTGTCTTTTGTGCTTGGCTTCTTTTGTTGATCATATGTTACTGAGATTTATTTGTGTTGCTGCACAGTTTGGCAGTGAGTTTCTTTTTCTTGCTGAGCACTGTTCTATTAAATAATAAATGACAATTGGCCTATCCATTCACCACTTGGATTGTTTGTAGTCTCTAGTTATTATGAATATAGCTGCTATTGACATGTATTTCTGTCGATTGTATGTTTTCATTGATTAAGTGTCTGGCAGCAGAACTGTTGTGTCACATACTAGGTACGGGAGTGGGTTTGAAGTGGTTTTTAATGTTTATTTATTTTTGAGAGAGAAAGACAGATAGAGCGCGAGCAGGGAAGGGGCAAAGAGAGAGGGAGACACAGATTGTGAAGCAGGCTTCCGGCTCCAAGCTGTCAGCACAAAGCCCACCGTGGAGCTCAGACTCATGAACCTCGAGATCATGACCTGAGCCCAAGTCGGACGCTTAACCAACTGAGCCACCCAGGTAGCCCTGTCACAGTGCTTTTTTGAAAAATTAATATATACCTGACAATTAAGAGCTGTATGTATTTATTATTATGACATAACCCTCTTTTAGAAAATGAGTATTAACAAATATTTACTTTCAGTCTGTGCCTTGCCTTACCATTTTCTTAACAGTGGATTACTAAATATTTTTTTAGTATCTGTTTTATTTGTTTTGTTGGCATCTTTTTTAAAATTAAAAAAATTAAATTTTAGCAGTCGTGCGAGGCCTAAACCTTAGCAAAGTTTATTTGGAACTAATGTTAGGCTACTTCACATTTCACGGTTCCTAGTGAACACTTACCATTTCTCAAAGCAGTAACATTGTAATAGAATATACTTTCATTCCCCCCAATCCTTTGTACCATTTTGTTATACCTGTTACTTCTAAAGTAAAAAGTCTGCCTTTGAATATTAGTGTTTTTGTTTCAAATGAGCAGCTGTCTTTTCAAGGAAATTTTTCCCCCTAGTAAGTATGATATTTTTATTTAAGTTTCTGACAGTTATTTTTAAAAATTTTAATTTCAGTGTAGTTAACACACAGTGTTATATTACTTTCAGTTGTACAATATAGTGATTCAACAAATTTAACAATTCCATACTTCACCCAGTTCTCATCATGACAAGTGGATTCCTTAACATTCCTTAACCCCCACTCTTATTTAGATCATTCACCCACACCCCCACGCCCCCTCCCTGGTAACCATCAGATTATTCTCTATAGCTAAGAATTTGTTTCTTGGTTTGTCTTTCTCTCTTTTTTTCCTTTGCTCATCTGTTTTGTTTCTTAAATTCTACATATGAGTGAAATTATATGGTATTTGTCTTTCTCTGACTTATTTCACTTAGCATAATACTCTAGCTCTATCCATGTCATTGCAAATAGCAACATTTCATTCTTTTTTATGAATGAATAATATTCTATTGTGTGTGTATATATAAAGAATATATATATATATCACATCTTCTGTATCCATTCGTTAATTGATGAACACTTGGACTCTTTCTATACTTTAGCTATTATAAATAATGTTGCTATAAATATTTGGTGCATGTATGTCTTTGAATTAATGTTTTGGTATTTTTTGGGTAAGCATCCAGTAGTGTAATTACTGGATCATAAGGTAGTTCTGTTTCTCAGATTTATTTAAATCCAAGTTAGTTAATAGTGTAATAATGGTTTCAGAAGTAGACTTTAGTGACCAGTCACTTGCATATAACACCCAGTGCTCATGCTAACAAGTGCCCTCCTTAATGCCAGTTGTCCATTTAGCCCATCGCCCCTACTCTTGCAGCAACCCTCAGTTTGTTCTCTGTATTTAAGAGTCTCTTATGGTTGGCATTCCTCTCTGTTTTTATCTTATTTTTCCTTCCCTCCTCCTATGTTCATCTGTTTTATTTCTTAAATTCCACATATGAGTGAAATCATATGGTATTTGTCTTTGACTGACTTATTTCACTTAGTGTAATACATTCTAGTTCCATCCACATTGTTACCATGGCAAGATTTCATTCTTTTTGATCACTGAGTAATATTCCATTGTATATATCTATATCTATGTCTATATCTAATCTATATCTATATCTATATCTGTCTATATCACATTTTCTTCATCCATTCATCAGTGGATGGACATTTGGGCTCTTTCCATACTTTGGCTGGTGTTGATAGTGCTGCTCCAAACATTGGGGTGCATACGCCCCTTCGAATCAACATTTTTGTATCCTTAAGTTAAATACCTATTAGTACAATTGCTGGGTTATAGGGTAGCTTTATTTTTAATATTTTGAGGAACTTCCATAGTGTTCTCCAGAGTGGCTGTACCAATTTGCATCCCCACCAACAGTGCAAAAGTGTTTCTTTCTCTACATCCTTGCTAACTACATCTGTTGTTTCCTGGGTTGTTAATTTTAGTCGTTCTGACAGGTGTTGGTGTGGTATTTCATTGCGGTTTTGACTTGTATTTCCCTGATGATGAGTGATGTTGAGCATGTTTTCATGTGTTTGTCAGCCATCTGGATGTCTTCTTTGGGAAAGTTTGTATTTATGTCATTTGCCCATTTCTTCACTGGATTATTTGTTTTTTGGGTGTTGAGTTTGGTAAGTTCTTTATAGATTTTTGATACTAACCCTTTATCTGATATGTCATGTGCAGATATCTTCTCCCATTCTGTTGGTTGCATTTTAGTTTTGCTCATTGTTTCCTTCTCTGTGCAGAAGCTTTTTATCTTGATGAGGTCCTAATAGTTCATTTTTGTTTTTGTTTCTCTTGCCTCTGGAGACATGTCTAGTATGAAGTCACTGTGGCCGAGGTCACAGAGGTTGCTTTTTGTACCTCTAGGGTTTTGATGGTTTCCACTCTTACATTTAGGTCTTTCATCCATTTTGAATTTATTTTTATACATGGTGTGAGAAAGTGATCCTGGTTCATTCTTCTGCATGTCACTGTCCAGTTTTCCCAACACTAGTTGCTAAAGAGACTGTCTTTTTTTCCATTGGATATTCTTTCCTGCTTTGTCAAAGATTAGTTGACCATATGTTTGTCAGTCCATTTCTGGGTTCTCTATTCTGTTTTATTGATCAATGTGTCTATTTTTGTGCCAGTGCCATACTATCTTGATGATTACAGGTTTGTAATACAGCTTGAAGTCCAGAACTGTGATGTCCCCAGATTTCTTAGAGGAAATTATAAAAACAACAAAAAATTTTTTGTATATGCATACTAATTTACTGTTTTTAGTGATTATCAATTTTTTGTAGAGTTGAGTTTCTGTCTGATATCACTTTTTTTTCCTGCAACTTGAACAATATTCTTTAACATTTCTCTTAATACAGATTTGATACTGACAAATTCTTTCTGCTTTCACCTTAAAAGTCCTTTTTATTTTTTTTTTATTTTTTTTTTAATTTTTTTAATGTTTTATTTATTTCTNCGACTAAGCCACCCAGCCGCCCCCTAAAAGTCCTTTTTAGATCCTTAATTTTATTTTTTAATTTTTAAGGTTTATTTATTTATTTTGAGAGAGACAGAGAGACAGAGAGAGAGAGAGAATCCCAAGAAGGCTCCACACTATCAGTGCAGAGCCTGACACAGGGCTCAAACTCATGAACTGTAAGATCATGACTTGAGTCAAGATCAAGAGTTGGATGCTTAACTTCCTGAGCCATCCAGAGGCTCCAAGGACCTTTGCTCCTAAAGTATATGTTCAATGGCTATATTTATCCTTGTGGTTACATTTCTGGTCTTCACTTCTTTGTGCAAATCCATGTGTCCATCTGGTATCATTTTCTGTATACCTGAGGAACTCCCCTTAACATTTCTTTTAGTGTGGGTCTGATTGTGATGAATTACTTACACTTTTGTATATCTGAATAAATCCTCAGGTAGCCACCATTTTTGAAAGATATTTTTGATAGATACAGAATTATAGGTTGACATTTTTTTTTCTTTTGGTACTGTGAAGGCAGTTCTCTTCACTCTTTTTACTTTTGAAGAGAAATCTGCCAGCATTCTTATTCTGGTTCTCCTCTATGCAATATTTCTTTTCCTCTGGTTGCTTTTCAAAAGAATTTTTTTTGTGTGCATGTATCTGGTTTTGAGTAATGTGATTATGATATGCTTCCATTAGTTTTCTTTACATTTATGGTGGTTCAGTGTTGTTTAGTTTCTTGAATCTGTTGGTATAGATTTTATCAAATTTGGAAAAAATTTGGTGATGAATTGTTTAAATATTTCTTCTTTCCTCCCCTTTCTCTTCTTTCTTTTTGTTGTCAAATTTCACATATATTAGGCTGCTTGAATTTTAATTTTTTAAATTAAAAATTTTTAATTTTTTTTCTTTTTTCTGTGTTTTACATTAGATAGTTTCTATTGATATAGCTTTAATCATACTACTTTTTGTGTCCATAATATCTAACCAAATGCTGTTTTTTTAATGTTTATTTTATTTTTGAGGGGGGAGGGAGAGGGGCAGACAAAGGGAGACACAGAATCTGAAGCAGGCTCCCAGCTCTGAGCTTTCAACAGAGAGCCTGATGCAGGGCTTGAACCGAATCATGAGATTGTGACCTGAGCTGAAGTTGGATGCCTAATCGATTGAGCCACCCAGGCGACTCTTAGTAAATGCTGTTAATTGCACCTAGTATTTGTCCTGTGAACTAACTGTTTTGGTCTTCCTCCACTCTTTTTTTTTTTTTTTTAATATTTTTTTATTTATTTCTAGGAGAGAGAGAGAGAGACAGCGTGAGCAGGGGAGGGTCAGAGAGAGAGGGAGACACAGACTCCGAAATAGGCTCCAGGCTCTGAGCTGACAGTCAGCACAGAGCCCGACGCGGGGCCCGAACCCACGAACCGCGAGATCATGACCCAAGCGAAAGTCGGACGCTTAACCGACTAAGCCACCCAGGCGCCCCTGGTCTTCCTCCACTCTTAAGCAGCGCCCTCAACCCTCGGACTCTGCTGGTCTCTCCACATGTTCTGGCTCGCTGGGCCATGCTCTAGAAAAATCTCACAAAGCAGATGTCTGGGCAGTTGTTTCTCATCTCTCATCTCCTCTTACCTGATAACCAGTCTTAGAAACTTTTGTTTCTCATATTTTTTCTGTTTGTGGTTGTTTCAGGAATGAGGGTACATTGGTTTCTATTATCATATCTTGCCTGGAATTAGAGATTTTTAAATCACTTTTCATGTTGCGTTTTCAGTTGACCACTCTCAAGTTATTTACAGGTTTATTTCTAATGATAAATAGTAATAATAATAATAATACCTTGCATTTGTATAGCATTTTGAAGTTTATGTGATATTTCAGTCTTCTAAAAATTTAATAATTATGGGATAATTATATTTGACAAATAAGTTTATAGAAAAAAGTCTCTTTGAACTTCAATTTTCTCTTAAGCTAAACAAGTGAATTGGACTGGAATAACTTTAGGGTTTCTACATGTTAATAATATTTTCAAAAATTTTCCAAAAAGTATGTTTGTATTCCTGGACTTGTTTTAATATGAGTTCCACAACTATCTGTTAAGAGCCACTCTCTTTTAGAATAGCCAACTTTTTAAATAATTCTTTTCCTGAAATAAAGCTTATTCTTGAAACAAGATAGCTCTGCAAAAGAACTTACCTGTTTTGTTTTCCAATCCAACTTTTCTTACCACTTGCTACTGATGTATAGTCATAGCTCAGTGATGATGTCATTTTTTTTTTTTTTACCGATTTCAGTAAATTAAATAATGACTTAGCAAGTGGATTTGTAAAAAGCTAACGCCCATTTTAATAATGAACCATAATATGGTAAATACAAATCTCTCCACTTACTGGACAGAAGTGGTTAGATCCTGTCTTTCCTCTCCAGTTGAGCTGAGCCCTGGCATCTAAGGGTTTATTCTGCTTAATACAGGAAGAGCTCAGACCCACCACAGTGGGTGGTGTATAGCTGGTCTCTTTGTTCTTGGTGCAGTCACACTGAATCATGGGTCAGTCTGAACGTCCCAGGAGCAGACAGCCCATATGACACCTTGTTTGTTCAGTTGGCATGTCTGACTTTCTGCCCTGGGTTCCTGGTTAGTGTTGCTTGTCCTTGTTGGGCTCTCTTCCAGACTCTAGCCCATTGAGCTAGGGACTTGATAGTCTTCTAAGCTCTTTCCAGAGCCCTTCCCTGGAGTCCATAGATCTCAAATAGTCAGACTCCTCTGCTAAACTTGTTAGAAGACTGATACCAAATAAACCATTAATTTGGAATGGCAATGGCATTGGCATCAGACCCATGGCTGTGAATATGGTCACTGCTGGGTAACCATTGCAGCCACCCTCCTTTGGTTAGACTGTATTCTCCTTGAATGTCGGTGGCAAATAGTCCACACATCTCTGTTTTTACCCTTGCTTTCTTATCCTTTACTTAATTAAAAAAAGTTTTTAATGCTTACTTATTTTTGAGAAACGGAGAGAGACAGAGCATGAGTGGAGGAGGGGCAGAGAGAGAGGGAGAAGCAGAATCCAAAGCAGGCTCCAGGCTCTGAGCTGTCAGCACAGAGCCTGCTGAGGGACTCAAACCCACGAATTGTGAAATCATGACCTGAGCTGAAATTAGATGCTTAACTGACTGAGCCACCTAGGCACTCCTCTTCTCTTTTATTTTAGATAGGACTTCTTATGTTTTACAGGAACAAGTGATTGATTTATAATTGTGTCAAATAGCAAATTTTATGCTATCTGTAAGATGATGGGACATTTTGAAGGACAGAAGGAGCTACTTCATTATGGCATTCCAAATTTCTATAGTTTAGCATAAACTTTCTCCTGGATAAAATCCTAATGTAACTTTAGGTCTGTATGTTAGGTTTCACAAAGACTAAAAATAAACATTTGTTGTTGTTTCCTTTTAAGAAGGAAATTTTAGTTAGTACTGTTAACAAACATAAATTTAAATAGTTTGCTGATAAGATAATGACTTTTTCAGTTTCACAGACTTCTTGTTTTTTCTTGCTTATGAGCCTGAAACTGCTAGCATTTGCTTGGCACTGCGAGTTGGCATTAGAATTTTAAGACATTTCCTTAGATTTACTGAGTCATATGGTGTTTATCTCAGATTATGGTCTGTTGGAATCGTAGTTCTTTAATGTTCTATTGATTTGCATGTTATCCTTAGTCCATAGCAACCCAAAACAGAATTAAAACCATATTTCTTTAATAGGAACATTAATTTTTGTTGACAATGGAAAATAAAGAAAAGTCCCAAATCAATAGTTCTGTTCAGCCCTTTTTCAGTGAAGATGGTCCATCCACACAATGTTTTGAAGGACGCCAAGAGAAGGTGTAATAAAGGAGAGCCAGGATAAAATGAATATTTTAATGGTAGCCAATGGGTAGGAAAGATTAAGAGCTTTCTAACTGGTTTATGTTAGTATCTTTGGGAGAAATGCTAATGTGAGGTAAAATGAATGTTTCACAAATATCTGTTATGGCATCATGTGATCTGGTGAAAGTGTATTTAATTTCTCAAATGTAGGAAATTTGCTTTAACTTTGATTTGTTATTTTAATTTCTTTATCACACCTTATAGTATTTGCTTTATGTGTTCTTAAAGATGTATAGCCAGAAAATGACTTTCATAAAACATAATATTATATGAGCTAGAATTCTTATCTGAAACCAGTGGATTAGTTCTCCAGGGCTGCTGTCATCAGGCATCACAGACTGGGTGGCTCAAATAACAGAAATGTATTTTCTCCCAGTTCTGGAGGCCTGGAGCCTGAAGTCAAGGTGGTGACAGGGTTGTTTCTTTGTGAGGACTGTGAGAGAAGGATCTGTTCCAGGCTACTCTCCCTTAGCTTGTCCATGGCCATCTTCTCCCTGGTTCTTTGCAGCATCTCCCTCGTGTGCATGTCTATGTCCAACTTTCCTCTTCTTTTGAGTACACCAGTCACAGTGGATTTAGGGCCCATCTTAATGACTTTATTTTAACTTAATCACTTCTGTAAAGTCACTAACCCTAAGTACAGTCACATGCAGTGGTACTGGGGGCTAGGACTTTACATGAATTTTTTTTTAGGGAGACACAATCCAGCTCATAATAATCAGTGCCTATGGAACACCCTAGCAAAAAGTTAAGTTATGGTAATTATATAAACTTAAGCTCAGAAGTTTTAAGAACTGAAGTCTAATTTCCTCTTGTTACACTAGTGTTAAAAATGGTCACTAGTCCTGTGAGATGTGTGCCAATGTATGATGAAAAGGTAAGAGTGCTTTCTTGAGGGCAAGTGTTCTTATGTAAGTGCAAGGATAAATTATGGGGCAGTGTTTATAGAATCACGGACAGATTAAAAACTAGTCTTTTTCCAACAATATCAGTTTACATAATAACTTTAGGGAAAAAGGAGATCGATCCAAAATACACAGCTAAAGGATGTTCACCTGGGATTCACCAGTATTTAACCGGTGAACTTAGCTTATTTCTAACAATCAATTCAAAATAAGATCCTAAGTTGTTTTGACACAAACTGTTTATTTATAGTAGATAATGATTTAGAAGTATAAAACGAACTATGAAATTATGTATCAACACGTAAGTCATTAATCAAGGAATAAGTGTTCAGTATTATAAGAAAATAGGCCAGCAAGTTCCTTTTGTGAGAAGTTAAAACAAAAAACATTTTTGTTTTTGTGGCTATAGGATTGCAAGTCATGAAAACTTGAACATTTTATTTTTATTTTTATTTTTATTTATTTATTTTTTTTCTTCGCTCTTTTTTTTTTTTTTTTTATATTTTTATTTATTTCTAAGAGAGAGAGAGACAGCGTGAGCAGGGGAGGGTCAGAGAGAGAGGGAGTCACAGACTGAAACAGGCTCCAGGCTCTGAGCTGGCAGTCAGCACAGAGCCCGATGCGGGGCTCGAACCCACGAACTGTGAGATCATGACCTAAGCGAAAGTCGGACGCTTAACCGACTAAGCCACCCAGGCGCCCCGAACATTTTATTTTTAAAAGTGAGGTGCCTGGGAGAGACTTATGAGGGATTTGAAATTCTCAAGTGACATTTCAAGCAAAACTCATTTTATTATGCTTATTTCACCACTCATACCATAAAATTCAAATTCCTATCCTAATTTTGATACCACTCAGTTTAATTCTTCCTGTTGTTCTTTTTATACTTAAGACACTCAAGAGTTCCAAATAACAGAATATTAGATATTGGTTAGGCCTTTTTGTTTTGTTATTTCCAGGAAAAGCCTACAATGTTAATTGAAGACCTTTAGAAATACTGTTTTTTCTGGGTTTTGAATAAGATAATGTCATGCAATGGGCTGCTAGGTTGTCAAGAAGCAACAGATTCTTTGGATCATGAAGGAATAGCGTTTGCCTCCATGTGGCAATGGTCAGATGCTTTGTAGAGAAGACAATAATATTGTCTAGAGATGAGAAATCCTAGAACTTACATCAGTGGTTGGCTGATTAAGAACTCAGCAGAAAATAGTTATGGAATATGAAATGGAAGTAGTGAGAGATCTGGTATTGTTTGACATCCTTAAGGGTCTTCAGTATAAAATCAGCACAAAATTACATATTCTTAGCATGTCATACCAGCTCCTTCATTTATTTGTCCCTGTTTCCATTTCTAATTTCATGTTATACTGTTCTCTCTTCTTCCCTCTACTCCAGCCCTGCTCAAACTTGCTTCAGTTCTTCTATGCTAAACTACTTCCACAGGGCCTTTGCACAAACTGCCTCCACCTGACAGTTTCCTCCAAATTTTAGCATAAATCTAATCTTCCTCAGCAAGGCTACTCTGAACCACCCATTTCAAATTAGTCACTAAGTCACTCTCTGTCCTATTGCCTTGTTGTACCTCTCTGTCTGGTTCTTAAGTCCATGTCATATCTCTTGCCTATTTGTTTGTTCATGGGTTGCTAGCCAATTGTCTATGGAAACTTCACTCTAGCTAAGCTCTGACAGTAGGAGTTTAGCCATTTTTTTATCACGGTACCTCCAGTGTCTTAAAAAGTGCTTGGCACATAATAATTTCTTATTTAATATTTGTGGAATAAATGAGAAAGAAAGAAAATTATTTAATTCCTTGCCTACACTAATTAGGTATCATCCAAGGATACTATGAGGTTTTAGAGTGAGAGAAGGGCAAAGTGAGATCTATCCAGAGATAAGAAATAAAGAGCAAAGTATGTAAAAACAAGCAAACAATAAAACAATAGGTTATAGGAGGAACTGGTAATAGTCAACCTGGAAAATATTTGAATGGCTGGGAAGTGGAAAAAGAAGCTATAAGAACGCAGTTACCAACTTGTTAAAAGAAAGAGTTTTCTGATAATTTGAGCAGTTTCACAAAAAAGATATCCAGTATAGCAAGTTTTCATATAAAAACTGCATGGCCATGTATCATGGAAGTTTAGAGAGAATTTTTTAGGTGATAGAATTCAAAAACCTCTACAGTTTCTTACAAATATATTATTATTATAAAACAAGATAACTTTTCATATAAAAATCCCATAATTCCTTCTCAAATCTAAAAAGGGGAGAGCTTTATTTTTTATATAAAACAACAGAAAATAGAAACTCAAATAGATGAGATGAAGTCAACAATATTTTTAAATGTCTTGCTGATTGTAATAGTGCCCTTATTATCTTTAGTGTATACATTTAAGGCAAGGTACATCCCAGATACTGGTGGGTGTATATGAAAGGGGCTGAATTTTGTGAGACCTGAAGTTTTAAAGGTCAGTGGGTTTTGCTAAGGTAGAGCCCTGAGGGTGCTGCCCTGCTCTAGGAGAAAATTCAGGCAAACAACTTGGGAGCAGACAGCATGGAAACAGTGATTTGAAGAAAGCCTGGGGCACACAAGGGAGAGATTATTCTTTCATCTGGGAAAGCATCCTTGGGAGGCAGCATTCACAGAGATACCTCTCTGGGAACAGGGGACCTGGCCTGTGCCATTTTTCTCTCCTGCCTTTCAGCATAAACACAGAACCACTTGCGGGGGGCAGCACAATGCCAATACTGGTTGCATAACTTGCTTAATGCCAAGCCCCACCACTCTGTGTTCTGGAAGTTACTGCCCTTCTCAGTCAAGCTTGCGTCAGTCCCAGTATGGCAGACTCTTCCCCCAGAAAACCAGCACAAGCCCCTGCCCACACCATGTTTCCCAACAAGAAGAAAGTTCTGCAGGGCCTCACTTCTGGAGGGGTTGGTATCAGGTGTCATTTCACAAGCAGACCAGAACATGCTTACTTAAAACATGGCACATTCAGATCAGAGACCAGAGACTGCCCATAGCAGGCAAGGAGAGCATCTGCAGACTTCTTGCCTGAAGAATAGAGCAGCGAAAACACAACAGCAGAGCACACAGCACACACTAGAATCACACTCCCTGAAGCAGCAGGCCCTGGACACTACATGACGTCTTCTTCCTAAGGCCATTACTTTCAGGAGCAGGAGATATAATTGGCTTTTCTCACACACAGAAAAAGGAGGAAACTTAGACAAAATGCCAAGTTGGAAGAATTTATCCCAAATGAAAGAACAAGATACGGCCATGGCCAGGGATCTAAGCAAAACAAATTGTAAGATACATGTCTTAGAGCAACAATCATAAAAATACATACTGAGCCTGAGAAAAGAATAGAAGATATCAAGGAGAACCTTACCACAGAGATAAAAGAGTTAAGAAGGAATCAATCACTAATGAATAATGTAATAACTGATATTGGAAATGGGCTCAATGCAATGAACATACAACAGGGTGGAAGAAGCAGAGGAATGAATTAGTGACTTAGAAAACATAATAATGGAAAATAATGAAGCTGAACAAAAGAGAGAAAGAATTATGTAACATTAGAGCAGACTTAGAGAACTCAGTGACTCCATCAAATGTACTAGCATTTGTATTATAAGAGTCCCAACAGAAGAAGAGAGAGAAGGGGCGCCTGGGTGGCTCAGTTGATTGAGCATCCAACTTTGGCTTAGATCATGATCTCATAGTTTGTGAATTTGAACCCCATGTTGGGTTCTGTGCTGACAGCTCAGAGCCTGGAGCCTACTTCGGATTCTGTCTCTTCTCTCTTTGTCCCTCCCCCACTTGTGCTCTGTCTCTCTCTCTCTCAAAATAAATAAACCTTAAAATTAAAAAAAAAAAGAAGAAGAGAGAGGAATGAGGGCAGAAAATTCATTTCAAGAAAGAATAGCAGAAAACTTCCCTAGTCTGAGGAAGGGAACCAGGTATCCAGATCCAGGAAACAGAGAATTCCCATCAAAATCAACAAAAGCAGGACGACATCAAGACATATTGTAATTAAATTGGCAAAATACAGTGATAAAGGAAAAATCTTAAAAGCAGCAAGACAAAAGAAACCCTTAACTTACAAAGGAAAACCCGTAAAGCTTGCTGAAGACTTCTCAACAGAAACTTGGCAAGCCAGAAGGGAGTGGGATGATATATTCAACGTTTTGAATGGGAAAAATCTGTAGCCTAGAATTCTCTCTGCAGCAATGCTATCATTCAGAATAAAAGGAGAGAGAAAGGGTTTCTGAGACAAACAAAAACTAAAGGAGTTTATGACCACTAAACCAGTCCCACAAATAATATTAAAGGGGACTCTTTGAATACAAAGGAGAAACCAAAAGTGACAAAGACAAGAAAGGATCAGAGGAAATCTCCAGAAACCATAACAAAACAAGTAATAAAATGACAATAAATACATATCTATCAATAATTACTTTGAATGTAAGTGGACTAAATGCTCCAACAAAAGACATCAGAATGGATACAAAATAAGACCCATCTATATGCTGCTTACAAGAGATTCATTTTAGACCTAAAGACACCTGCAGATTGAACATGAGGGGGTGGAGAAACATTTGTCATCTAAAAAATATCAAAGGAAGGTCAAAGTAGCAATACTTATATTAGACAAACTAGGCTTTTGTTCTTGTGTTGTTTTTATCCTGTTTGGTATCAGGGTAGTACTGGCCTCATGGAATGATTTTGAAGGAGTTCCCTCTATCCCATTATTTGTAAGATTTTAATAAAGATTGTTGTTAATTATTATTTTTTAAATGTTTAGTAGAATTCACCAATGACACAATGGGATCTTGGGCTTTTTTGTGCTGGTTGATTTTGATTCCTAATTCAACTTACACTCTATTGGTCTAAGGAGATTTCCTCTTTCTTGGATTTAAGATTCATGATTCATTTGTGGTAACTTGTGGGTTTTTTTGTTTGTTTGTTTGTTTGTTTGTTTTTAGGAATTCCCTGGTTCTTTTTTCCCCTAAGTTATCTGATTTGTTGGTGTAATTTGTTTATAGTAGTCTGTTATCACACTATATATTTCTGTGGTTATCTCTGGTATTGTTTTTTCTTCCATTTCTCATTTTGAGTTTTGAGTCTTTTTCTCTCTTTTATTGGTCTAAGAAGATTTCCTGTTTCTTGGATTAATGATTCAATTTTAGTAACTTGGGTATTTGTAAGAATTATCTGTTTTTTTCCCCTAAGTTATCTGATTTGTTAGTATGTAATTGTTTATAGTAATCTATTATCACACTATGTATTTCTGTGCTTATCTGTTGTATTGTTTTTCCTTCCATTTTTCATTTTGGTTTTTGAGTATTTTCTCTCTCTTTGGTAGTTAATGTAGTTAAAGCATTGCCAATTTTGTTTTGTTTTGTTTTGTTTTTTTTTGGAAAAACTGATCATTACTGTCAATGTTGTTATTATTTATTCTGGTTTTTATTTTATTTATTTCTGATTTTTCTTTAATATTTCCTTCCTCTACTCGGGGCGCCTGAGTGGCTTAGTCGGTTAGGCGTCCGACTTTCGCTTAGGTCATGATCTCGCGGTTCGTGGGTTCAAGCCCCGCGTCGGGCTCTGTGCTGACTGCCAGCTCAGAGCCTGGGGCCTGTTTCAGTCTGTGACTCCCTCTCTCTCTGACCCTCCCCTGTTCACGCTGTCTCTCCCTCTCTCTCCTAGAAATAAATAAAAAAACATTTAAAAAAAAATATTTCCTTCCTCTACTAAATTTCAGCTAAGTGTCTTCTTTTTCCAGTTCTTTGTGCTGTAATGTTAAGTTGTTTACTTGACTTTTTTCTTTTCTTTAGGTTGGTTTATTTATTTATTTTGAGAGAGAGAGAGAGTGTGTGTGTGTGAGCACTTGTGAGGGGAGGGGCAGAGAGAGAGAGGAGAGAGAGAGAATCCTAAGCAGGCTCCATGATGTTAGCACAGAGCCCAGTGCTAGGCTGGATCTCATAACTTGTGAGATAATGACATGGGCTAAAATCAAGAGTTGGACACTTAACTGACTGAGCCACCCAGGCCCCCCTGAACTTCTTTCCTTAATACAGTCATTTATAGCATCAATTTCACTCTAACATCTGCTTTTGATGCATCCCATAGGTTTTGGAATATTGTGTTTTCTTTTTCCAAGAAAAACAGAAGCAGACTAGAGTAGGTGGTGCTCTGGTCTTCTTATCTCAAAGTATGAGACATACATGCTTTGATTTTCCATTTGCTTTCTTATTTGGCCCATTGCTTGTGTAGTAGTGTGTTGTTTGATGTTTACATATTAAATAGTTAATACTACATTGTTGATTTTCCAGCTTTGTTTTCTTGTTGAGCTTTAGTTTTGTACCCTTTTGGTTGGAAAATATACCTGGTATGATTTCAGTCTTCTTAAATATGTAATATTTGTTATGTCTCTTTTTTTGTGACTTAACCAGGGAATTCTTCTGTGTGTACTTGAGGAAAATGTGTATTCTATTTTTCTTGGATGGAATGTTTTACATATATCTTTAGAACCATGTATTCTGAAGTATGCTTCAAGTAAACAATGTTCCCACTGTGTGAGGACTAGAATAATTGTGTCTAAATTGATCCATTTGATTATAAGTAGAAAGTGATTACATGAGTGGAAGTTCCTCTGCCAACTCCTTGTTATGATGAAATGACCTTCTGGAGATTTCATGTATTTAACAGGATGAGTAGTATCTGATATGTGGGTTTAGTAAGATGTCATTATTTGTACTTTAGTTTTTTAAAAATGTTTTATGTATTTCTGAGAGAGAGAGAGAGAGAGAGAGATAGCATGAGCAAGGGAGGGTCAGAGAGAGAGGGAGACACAGAATCCGAAGCAGGCTCCAGGCTCTGAGCTAGCTGTCAGCACAGAGCCCAATGTGGAGCTCGAACCCACGAACCAGGAGATCATGACCTGAGCCAGAGTCAGATGCTTAAGCGACTGAGCCACCCAGGCACCCCTATTTGTACTTTAGAATTTAGTTGAAATTAATTTTTCCTTTGTAACTTCTTATATGTCCTCATGTCGCAATAGCTCATACCTTGTATCTCCTCTTACTTATGTGCCCTGCTTTGGAGATCACTGTTCCAGCACCTAGAAAACATATAATATTAAAAATATGATAAGCCCTTCCATTTGAAACATAATTATAGTGCAGTAGTGAGTAAAATCGCAGCCTTACAGAAGGCAGATGAATAGGAGATTCTGTATCAGATGCGCTTGAATTCTAGTGACTTCACTCTGGGTCTTCCAGTGCCAAATTTAAACAAGGGAGCAAATAAAAGTGCTCCTGCTCCTGGTTTTGAAATAGCCACAGGGCACATAAAATCTCTAGCACCTTTCTTTGAGCAAACACACTGAAATGAGCAGAGTTTAGAGCTCAGTCCACTCATTTTTTGTGGACTCTTTAGCGCTGACGCGGGAGTGCTTCATGGTCCCTAGAGCTCAACATTCCCATTTGCTGGTCCTGGATCTACTCTCACTGTCTGAGGGAGAGAGAGAAAGAGAGGGAAGGAGAGAGTGATGGGGAGAAGGAGGAGAAGAGGAGGAGGAGAAGGAAGGGGAGTGGAGGAGGGGAAGAAAGAGAAGGAGGGGGAGGGTGGGAGGGGATGAGAGAGGAGAGAAAGAGAACTCTGGTAAACCCTGAAGAATGTGTTTTTCATCCCTTTCGCCCTCCCAGCATCTTCCTGCTCCATTCTGCGTCATGAACCATGGCTCAGGCCATGAATCATCTGAATGCAATCATCCCGTGTGGGAATTTAAGCAGGCAAATAGGACAGTTTTGAATGAAGATGCAGGGGCTCCTTTATCACTCTCGAATCTCATCCTGTTAGGGCACACCTACTCCACACTTAAGAAGGTCTGTCCCTGTAGACAAGAAGAGGCTTTATGAATTGGCCATTCCTGAGAAACACTGAAGGTTAGGGAAGAGTTAGAAAAGGTTGCTTACCTTGTGCTCCAAAGTGGAATTTTGTACAGGATGGGAAAGACTTTACTGAGAAAACAATGATTGAAACATGTCACCCATTGTCCAAAAGTGTCAAAACTCAGAGATGAGCCACTGTTGATGGGTGTTAACTACACTTATTGGAGTGAGCATTTCACAAAATACGAAAATATCAAATCATTTTGTTGTTCACCTAAAACTAATAAAATGTTATATGTCAGTTATATCTTAATTTGAAAAAAGAAAAATGGAGGGGGGGGAGAGAGAGAGAGAGAGAAAAGAACCACTCATGTGCTGCCTCAGAGGCTGCTGCATTAGGTCATTCTCTAGGCGAGGCAGTGCCACGTGCCATGTGGAGGCACTTGAGCTACTTCCGATAACAAACTTCTTGGATGGGATTTAAGTCAGATGTCATCCATTAAATTCCATATTCTAGTGGTTCATGTTTCAGCAAAATGTCACTGAAATCTAATTTATCTAAGGACATTTTCTTCCAAAAAATATGTCATTTAGTTTTACAAATTGCCTATCATGTTTTTCTTAATAGCTCACAACCAAGAAAATGGTGAAGTCTCAAGTCGAAATCTTGGCTTTGGCTTAAGCCATTTGATCATATTTTTCTCTGAAAACTTCTGGAAAACTTTTCATTTTAAGGTTTTGCTAAATTGCAAAGTGTGTGATGGGCAAGTTTCAATATGTTTTTTTTCTGTGTGCAAAAACCAGGAAAGTTGAATTATAAGCAACAATTCTAACCAAAAATTTGCTCCTTCACCAAAAGCTGAAAGAAAAATTAGAAGTACTATGATAGAAATTTGAGAAAGTCAGATTGTAAGGATGTGAATATAGTTTAAAGGATGTATGTGCTTCTAGTTCACAGATAGGACTAGATATCTTAAGTTGTTTTGATTTTCTAGTTTGTGCAGGATCCATTTTTTCAGAGTCAATAATGTGAATTGCTTACAAAATTGCAGATATAGCAACATGATTCTGGATTCAATGCCTGGAGACACAGAGGAAAAAAAGTAGAGAAAGAGACAGAGATATTATGAATTTTATTTCCATTAACACTCATTGCCTCAAAAGGGCCTCATGATATATATGTACAAAAAATAGGTATTTGCGGGTTTTTCGTGGAAATGTTCTCCCTGTGAATAAAACACTGCATTGTACTTCCTCCCCTGGAGGAACATCCTCTCTGAAGAAAGTGCAGTTTTACAATGCACTTTTCAATGGAGATGTAAATACTAGCTAGCAGACTTTATCAATGTAGAAGTATGACAACTTGGATTTGAGGACAATGCCTTTACTTATAATTCTATTTCTTTCTTTTATTAAAATTTTTTTAATGTTTTATTTATTTCTGAGAGAGAGACAGCATGAGCAGGGGAGGGTCAGAGAGAGAGGGAGACACAGAATCCGAAGCAGGTCCCAGGCTCTGAGCTAGCTGTAGGCACAGAGCTCGATGCGGGGCTTGAACCCACAAACCATGAGATCATGACCTGAGCTGAAGACAGATACCTAAACGACTGAGCCACCCAGGCACCCCAACTCTATTTCTTTTAATTTAAAAAAGTGCTGTATTAGGCTTGAAACTATTAAGAATTTTTAGTTTATTTGAATATACAGATTGGCCAGTGCAGCTGATACCTACCCTAAAGTGAATTTTTAATAATCAGAATGAACAAATTATTAAATGAATCTGGTTTTCAGTTGAACTATTCTCATGATTTTTCATGGCTGCAAGACTATAAGTTTATATGTTGAGATTCATCCTTTTGCTTAGGTGTTTCATATGTTTAGCTGAATACTAGTCATTTACATTTCAATACTCTTTCTTCTTTTCAAATTCAACCTGACCATGATTGAATTTATTGTGTCTTTGAACAAGTGCTGTAATTCAATGCTTGGATTTTGTTAATGGTATCAACATATTTTGGCTATTTAATACTGGATACTTGGGGCAGAAGAGTTCGAAACCATAAAATATTTATGAAAGCACTATATAATTGCTCAAGTTCAGTCCAGATGCAAACTGCTAATATTTTGTCTCAGCCTCCTATCGTGCATCTTTTATATGAAATCAAGCTAACTTGATTTTCAAAGGCTGTAGTATCTTTCTCTGTTATCATATTAAGATTGTAGTTCAGGTCTTTATTATCTCATGGGCCTTCATTCAGTAATAGCCTTATTCATTTATCTGTTCACTTATTGAAAGCTATATATTGGGTAGCTACTATGTGCCAGGCAATATGCCAAATGGCACAGTAGTCACTGTGATAGAACATAGTTCCTGGCTCCATGACATTTAGTCTAGTGACAAAGGTAGACATAGAAAAAGTAAGTTTAAACACGATAAATGCAGTGAAGGAAGCAGAGTGCTACGTTTGCGTGTATCGGGTGAGCCTAACACAGTCCTGGGTGTCAGACGACCTAGCTGATCTCTTTTTGGTCTCAGTGATGACATTAATTTTCCTCAAACACCATTTATACCATATCATTCATGCTACGAATCAACTAAACCTTAATCTCCAGTCTAATCTGAATACCTCTGAACTGAGTACTTCATAAGCTGGCCCCATTGGACTCATTGACATATGTTTCTCAGGACACCAAATTCTAGTCAGGAAGGTTTCTTCACTGTTCCATGGATATGTCATACTTTTCTAGGCTCTATGCCTCCTTTTTATAACATCTCTGTCCTTGATTGCCACATAGTTTTCCCATCCTTAAAAGCCCTGGTTAAAATGAATTCCCAGTGTGTTGGGTTTGAGTGGCCAGCCATATTGTAATACCAGCTCTTGTATACCTTTTATGGCTCAGTGTTTAACTTTTACATTTATAAATTTTTGGATATCCCAGTTGGCATATCCAGTATTCCTTTCAAAGGTGATAAGCAATTTTCTTTTTTCTTATTCTGAAACAAATTGTGTGAGTGCGTATGTGTGTGTGTTTCCATCAGATTTTGCTTTAGCCAAGTTGGCCAGAGAAAACTTACTACACTTCAAAAGTCACTAATAGGTCAAGGTGGGAATTTTCCTTATCCAAAACACTGTAAATACCTGTAATGGAATATAAATATCATAATTTTATTTCTTCTCCATTTTGACATTGAAATAGAAACATCCTAGTTGGGGTACTTAATAATAAAGTATTTAGAATTTACCATGTATAAAGTATTTAGAATATACCATGAATTTACCATGGCCTTGAGATTAACATTTATTTCCCATACTTGGTATTGATATACACAGAGACATACAAAAACATACACATTAACTGACACAGACACACATATACATACATATATATATGTTCACATATATTTGTGTGTGTTAAAATATTTAAACATGGAGAATTTGGATTGGCCATTCATGAGGATGGAAAAATGTGGTTTTCATAATTGAACAAAAACTTCCAGATGCATTCAATTGTGTTTAAAGAGCTAAAAAATTGGCTTAGTTAAAAAAAAAAATCCCAACTTACCATGGTCTTTATTCTTAATTAGAACAAGTGTCTTTGACATATTTGAAGACATTTGACTTAAAAATAGCCAAGTTGAAAGTATTCAAGACTGACACATGAGCACCATTCTCGACGGCACTCAGCCCTCTATATCTGCTGCAGGCACCCATCCCCTCGACTTCAAAGAGAGTTCCCCAGAATGAAACCACTACATAGCAAAACAATCTGTTCATCTTCCGCTTCCAGTGTATTTGAAACTCAGCATCACTATCTGTGTACAATTGAACCCAGTGAAGTCTTGGCTCGGACAAAACTTCCAATACTCTACCACATGCCAGTGAAGTTCCTTTGCAAAGCTCCTGGTTCCCAAATGGAAATCCTGCCTTGGCTCTTTGGAGGTGCTAAGGAGTGGAGAGACGGAGCAGACCAAGGCCTGGATGTGCTTTTTGTTTACATAAGTGCATTGACTTGTGGATGAATTGGCATGGTCCATGTCTGCAATCATGGTGAAGGGCAGTGTTCAAGGACATAGCCTATCATTAGTATAGATTTAAAACAGTCTTTTTCACTTAAAACGTTTATTTAAAAAAATGTTTATTTTGAGAGAGAGAGAGAATGAGAGAGAGAATGAGAGAGAGAATGAGAGAGAGAATGTGAGCAGGGGAGGGGCAGAGAGTTTGGTAGATGGAGAGTCCCAAGCAAGGTCTGAGCTGACAACAGAGAGCCTGATTCAGGGGCTTGAACTCATGATCCCTGAGATCATGAACTGAGCTGAAGTCAGACACTTAACTGACTGAACCACCCAGCTGCCCCTTCACTCAAAACGTTTATACGCACAGACCTGTAAAAAAAAGTCTGTGATCAAGAGCAAGAGTTTTGAGGTACAGCATGGCCCGACACATCAAAAAGGCTTCAACTCTGACACTCCACTGTACTACCAAGTCAGGGGAGTGAACAAAGATGTTTTCAGATCCGTACAAAGCTGGAAAGAAAACTTTGGGGAGATGGGGCAGTATGTAGACTTCAAGCTTTGATTTGACAGCAGACAGACCTGAGTTTCAATTTTGGGAATATTCTTTACTATGTAGTCTTGAGTTAAGTCATTAACACTTACATAGCTCTGTTTTCTCCTGTCAAAAATTGGGAGAATAATATGGATCCCATTGCTTTGTTGCGAAATCAGCAATAATGCCTGGACACATAGTAGGTGCTTTCATTAGGATAGTCCAGAGAAAGAAACAGTAGTGGATTATATATTATATATATAATAATCTAATCTATATTTATAGATATAATAAAATATACAAAATATATCTATTTGTCATCTGCAAGCTGGAGACCCCGGAGGCCTTATGGTGTAGTTTCAGTTGAATGTTGTCAGACTTAAGACCCAGAAAGAACTGATGTTTCATTTTGGGTCTGAAGGCAGGAAAAAAGTGATGTACCAGCTCAAGGCAGTCAGACAGGAGGAATTCTTTATTTGAAGAGGTGGCAGCCTTTTGGTCTTACTCAGGCCTTCAACTGATTGGATAGGGCCCACCCACATTAGAGAAGGTAGTCTTCTCAGTCTTATCAATGCAAGTGTTAAACTCACCTAAAACACCCTCAGAAAAACACCCAGAATAATATTAGAGCAAATATCTGGGCATTCCATGGCTCCATCAAATTGACACATAAAATTAACCACCGTGTGCTTTGTAAATGATAATTTCTATTAATAAAAATGACTAGAAATGAATGTAATTTGTTTTCTTTCCTGAGTTCTGCTTATGCATAAAATTATGCTGAAATACAAACTTTCTATTTCATTTTCAACTCAATCCATTTAAGTGAAAATTAAAGGAATATTTATTAGTTATTGTAAAATTCTTATATTAGGAGTAATTGGTTTTGTCACTAATAAAAATAGTTGCTTAAATCAAGAAAGTACCAGAACTTGGAATAATGAAAATCATTAAAGTTGCCTACTGTTGATAATATTTTTTACCAAGATATTCAATACTAAAGAAAAAATATATCACTGCTGTTAGTTAAGGTTGTAGGAGTACAATTGGCATGTAACTTTAATGCATTAGAATCAAGGAGTTTCCATTTTATAACTCTGAGTAGCAATTCCTTCCACTCCCCCTTCATATTGCTGAACGTTTTGCACACGAGGTCATTTGCTGGTCAACATGGTATAAAACGAACATGTCTAACTTCACCCACTGTAGACATTCCCTGAATGAAAAGCCAAAGCTGTGACTCATCTGGAAGATCTCCATCTGTCTTTCCCATATAGGGAGTGGTGGTAAAAACCACTCCTGTCACAGGCAGAAACTTAAAGGGGCCTATTTCAAGGCAAAGAGACAAAATCTAGTCCTGTATGAAGCAAGGAGATGGTAGTATGGACACCTTGGTTCTAATCTCAGATCTGGTGCCCAAATCTCCTGTGACCGTGAGCAGCTTCAGTGTCCTCATTGGAAAGTGAGGGATTGGACCAGTATGGCTTGCATGACCCTCTAGCCATGGAATCTTTTAATTCTTAAGGGCTGTGTTCACCTCTCACTATGGCAGTTGGCCTGCCCAGACTGGATGAGGGAATAGGGCTTGCTGTGTTGACGAGCTCAGACAGGCTGCTTGCATGGCTCACTGCCGTCCTCTGGGTAGACACACACCTTGGAGTGAATCAGGTGGAACTTGAGCCCTGCCGTGAAGACAAGGCTGCCGTCACCCCATCTTGAGCCAAGAGGGAAAGTACATTTTTTGCAAGTGCAGGCTTAAACTGAGCTGCTGAAACTAAACACCCTGGTGAGAGTGATATCATGGCATTATGAGCTCATCCAGAAGAAAACAGAGTGAGAAAAATAAAGCTTCCCTGTGGCTGTGGGGTTGAGTTAATGTGAAGAAGGAAGTACAAAAAGGAATCACTTCTCAATAAGCAGTTACTATTCCAGAGCATTGAAAGGTTTTATTTAAATTTCCCCATTGCAACTGAAAACATACGAACACATGTATATGCTTTCCTCAATAAAAAATATTTTGGAAGAACCTCTATGGGCTGCCTTCTGGGAAGCAATATTGTCATTGCTGTGTCACTAAGGGTTTACCTATGACCCCGTGTTACTACAGAATAAGGAAAGGGCATCTGTAGCAGGATGCCTGAAAGTGAAGGGGCTCCTATGAGGGGACTTTGAGACAAATATTGGCAGGAAATGATTTGTCAGAGAAGTGTTCCTAAGAAAAATCTGTCAGAGAGTAGAAGAAGCAAAGCAGGGATAGAGATGAAACTTGTCAATTGTGGAGTACATCAGGGGACTCCCCTGATTCTGTAGGGGAAACTCAGGTGTGCAAGTTAAGTTTCAGTTTGTCTCCACTGGACAAAAGTCTAGGAAATCGGACTTTCTTAGTCCCTATCTGACAGTCACAGGCTAAGGGATGCCCCCAGGGGAGCCCCGCACTTGCTGCTGTCTGGGATGCCTGCAGGCAAAAGGGCTCTGGGAACCCCTGAGAGCAGTTTTCCAAAAAAAAAAGTGTTAAGTGAGGGCCATTGGAAGAAAATAGGCACCAAAGTTGGGGTTGAGCTCACAGATACAGTGCAAGGGATCTTTCATTCCTGGGGGGGGCTAGCTCCTGATTACTATGCCCTTCTCAGGCTATAGTTGTAATTGCCCATTTCATAATACCGACTTAGCATGGGAGCATCAAGAGATGCCCTGTGGATACCCAGAAGCAAAGTCTTAGAATGACGGGCAATGGACCAGCATTCACTTTCAGGATTCATAAGTATGCACAAAATGTAGAACATGGTGATTTTAAAGTCCAAGATAATAATTTGTATAGTGTTTCAACTAATAAAGAGGTTTAACTGACAAGTAAAAATTTAAGGTGTCCAGCTTAATGTTTTGATATACCTATCCGTTGTGAAATAATCACCACAATCAAGCTAATTAACACATCTGTCACTCGCAAAGTCATCGTTTTTCTTTTCCTTCCCTCCCCTCCCCTCCCCTTCCTTACTTTCTCCTTCCCTTCCCTTCCCTCACTTGCCCTCCTTTTTTGTGGTGAGAACATTTAAGATTGATCTTCTTAGCAAATTTTAGACATACAATATGGTGTGAAATATAGTCACACTAATGATCTTCAGAATCACAGTAGATCTTCAGAACTTATTCATCTTGCATCATCGAAACGTTGCTGCACGATCACACTTACATGTGTGTCTTTGTCCTTTTGGGCTGCTATAACAAGTTACTATAGATAAGTTGGCTTATGAACAATAGAAATTTATTTCTTGCAGCCTGGAGGCAGGAAATCCTTCTTTGGGATTGCAGACCACTGACTTCTCACTGTGTCTGTCTTCTCATGGCAGAGAAGCAAGCTGTGCCGGACACTGATCCCATTCAAGAGCGCTCTTCCTTCATGACCTCATCTAATTCTATTTATGTCCCAAAGACCCCTTTTCCTAATACCATCACCTTAGAGAGTATGGTTTCAATATATGAATCCTGCGGAAACACAAACATGCAGTCCATAATTTGTGGAGTCTAAAATAAGCAGACTCATAGAAGTAGAGATAGAATGGTAGTTTCTAGGAGCTTGGAGGAGGGAGAAGTAGTGCGATACTGATCACAGGGTACAGAATTTCAGTTACTTTATATAATTTTTGTTGTAATGAACACTGAAGTCCAGTAAAATAAATTTGTCAGTTTTATTAAGCTTTCTAGTATATGACTTGGTACATAGTAGGCACTTACCATTTGATAATTAAATAAGCATATTGTAGGGGTTCAACAAATATATGCACCACTGAACAAAAAAATAATTTTAACCTATACATTTAGGTTACCAAAGACAAACAATAAAGTCCAGTTTTCTAGGAAGAAAAACATCCAAATATATTCATTTTCCTTTGTACTTAAAGGAATATTAAGAAAAAAAATTTTCTGGTTTGGGCAACCAAAATTCTTTCCACAAAGAGGAAATATTGGGCTGAACAAGCCATTATTTGATGAGCGTACACGATTGGAACATTGACTGTTTCACTAGAAGCCTAGTATTCTGTTGAGAAGTGGTCCCTTGATCCTAATACTGCTTGCTTCTTGACAAGGTCATGGCAGGATGTGTCCAAGGGCTGACTTTCATGGTTAACCTACTGATTATGGACCGATTAGCCATAGGGCACTCTCCATTGCTTTTCAAACATTCACTCATTCAACAAGTCTGAGCCAACTGCAGTTCTTGGAGCCAGGGAAATCACAGTGAATAGAAAACCTTCTTGTTCCTTAAAGCTTGCATTCTAGAAGGGGAAGAGAATCATAAACAAATGCATTTTGAAAAGAGAGACAGAGATGTCTGAAGGTGACGAGTGTTAGGGAGAGACTAGGAATTGCCAAGAACTGAGGTGGATGGTTCTGTTGTGTCTAGACCCTTCCACCTGTCAGAGAAGGAATTTTATGTATGTATACTACATATCTGTAAATATTGTTATATGTGTCCATCTTTATATTAAGCTAGGCATGAGTACATACTGATGTCTCCAATTCCAAAGTGGTATACCAAAGGATCATGCTAACCTTCCTCTCCTTGCTTTTCTGTAATATCCATGCCAACACTGAGAAACTTGGCTCCCACTATCTACCACCCATTACTTAATTGTTTAATTTCAGTATACATGCATAGTTGTTTCAGATGACTTAACCCACACCTCCATGGGAAACAACTTAACCAACTAGAGTACAATGCCCATGAATATTTACTTTGCCTAAGTCTTACCATCTTCATTCATTTCCAGAAGTACTCAGGTCAGTACCTTACTTTACCTTCCCCCTCAGTGAGGTTGTTTCATACATTGGTAATATAGTTAGATTGTTTTGTCACATGGTGTGATCCCTTGCCCTCCTAGATTATTTTTTTTAAACTTGCATACATTAAAATCCATTCTGTGCTGTATAGTTCTGAGTTTTCACAAATACATACTGTCATATATCCATCATAACGAACCATACAGAATAGTTTCATTGCCTCAAAAATGCCCCTGTACTTCATCTATTAAACCCTTCTCATTCCTCAACAGCCTGGCAATTCCTGATATTTTTACCAACTTAAAATTCTGCCTTTTTCAGAAGCTCATATAAATGAAATAATACAGCATATAGTCTTTTCAAACTAGTACCTTTCATTTAACAATATTTATTTAAGATGTTTTGTGTAGCTTGATAACATTCCTTTTTGTTGTTTTTAAATCAACAAATAGTATTCCATTGTATGGATATATTGCAGTTTGCTTATCCATTCACCTATTTCAGTACATCTTGGTTATTTCTAATTTTTGGCAATTATAAATAAAGTTGCTGTAGATATTTATGTGAAAATTTTTGTGTGAACATACTTTTCACATGAATTAAGTAAATATCTAGAAGTATGATTGCTGGACCATATTTAGCTTTGTAAGAAACTTCCAAACTCTCTTCCAAAGTGGTTGTACCATTTTTCATTCTTACCAGCAATGAATATATATTCTTGTTACTTCATACCTTAGTCAGCAATTGATATTGTTAGTTTTTTTGGATTTCAGCTATTTTAATAGGTGTGTAGTGGTGTCTCATTATTGTTTTAAGACTGTCTGATTTGAATCCCTGCATAGTTGCTAGCTGTGTGCCTTGGTCAAATTACATAGCTTCTCTAGGCCCCATCTTTTTTAAAAAAAAGTTTATTTATTTATTTACTTATTTAATTATGGGGGGATAGAGAGAAGGAGAGAGAAAATCTCAAGCAGGATCTGCGCTGTCAGTACAGAGCCCGATGAGGTGCTCAAACCCACGAACGATGAAATCATGACCTGAGCTGAAATCAAGAGTAGGATGCTTAACCAGCTGAGCCACACAGGAGCCCCCCTAGGCCCCATCTAAATAAAGACAGTGATAGCATTGATCTCTTAGATGGTTGTTGGAAGGCAGTGGTTAATGACACATGAATAATATTTGAAATATACTAAGTGCTCAGTAAGCGTTGTTACCTTTCAGACTACGAAATAATTTTACTGGATGAGTATACATAATAACCTGAAGTTAATTGAAAGTAACTATTCACTTTAAACCTTTCCAAATTCATCCCATGCCCCCAAATGTGCCAAAAGTCTGCTCTGTACATTTTAGAATAGTTCCCTGAAATTTTGCTACATACAGTATTCATTTTCCTCTGGTAGGATTATATGATGTCTTCATATATAAAACTGACTTTTATTTCCATTTGCTGTCCCTCCACTCATGGCACCTTTTGACATTTTTGCCTTTAAAAATTCAAGTCTGCTTTCACTACACCCAGATAATATGTCATTTCATCCAAAGAACCTTTCCTTGATGACTTATGGCTGGGAGCGGTCTCTTCCTGTTTGCAATAGACGGTTTTAAACATGTATTGCTTATTTATGGGTTATATATACTCATTTCTAAAAATGTGAGATTATGATTAAATATGACCAAAATTATACACATAAACATATAAAAATATCAGAAAGTCCGTATCCTCCAAAGTAGTCAATTAGGCTATAATTGTTTGAATTCCTCATTAGGAATTTTATTCACAGCGGATACTGTATCATTTTATTTAGTTGTATTTTTTACTTTTTTTTTTTTATAAGTTTATGTATTTATTTTTGAGAGAGAGGCGCAGAGAGAGCGCGCTGGAAGGGGCAGTGAGGGGGAGAGAAAGAATCCCAAGCAGGCTCTCTGCTGTCAGCAACAGAGAGCTCCAACCCACAAACCATGTGATCATGACCTGAGCGGAGAACAAGAGTCAGAGGCTTAACCGACTGAGCCACCCAGGCACCCCTGATATGGTGTCATTTTAAATATCCTTAGTGGTGATTGTATTCACTCTTTTGTCTCCATTTCCTCCCATTAACCTAACTGTTCACATAATCCCTGACCATGTAAATACATATAGAAATGTACTTGTAAATATGTCTACACATATGAGGATTAGTGTTTATTTTACAAAGAAAGATCTTAAAATTCTTACAGTCTTGCTCTTCTCACTCCTCACTCACAAGTCCCTTGTGGGATTTTCACTACACACTACAAGTCAGAAGGTTAGCACTAATTCATTATTTTCAAGTGAGATTTTTGCTGCTACAAACACATGGCCTTACATTGTATGGGTTTGGGGACAAATGTATAAATGACATGTATCCACCATTACAATATACATGTGTTTTCACTGCCCTAAAATTCCTCTGTGCTCTGACTGTTCATCTGTATCTGCTCCTCCCACCTCCTGCTAGCTGCTGTTATTTTTTACTGTCTATAGTTTTGCCTTTTCCAGAATGTCATATATTTGGATTCAGACAGTGTATAATAGCCTTTAAGATTGGCTTGAAAAAATTTTTTTTAATGTTTATTTTTATTTTTGGGAGAGAGACAGAGAGACAGAGCATGAGCAGAGGAGAGGCAGAGAGAGAGGGAGATACAGAATCCGAAGCAGGCTCCAGGCTCTGAGCTATCAGCACAGACCCCTTCGTGGGGCTCGATCTCATCAACCACGAGATCATGACCTGAGCCAAAGTCGGACGCTCAACTGACTGAGCCACCCAGGTGCTCCCCACATTGGCTTCTTTCATTGAATAATATGCATTTAAGTTTCATCCCTGTCTTTCTGTGGCTTGATAGCTCATCTCTTTTTAGCGGTGAATAATAGTCTATCATCTAGGTGTTCCATAGTTTCTTTAGCCATTTACTCACTAAAGGACATCTTGGTTGTTCCAAGTGTTGGCAATTAAATAAAGCTGCTATAAACATGTGTGCACATTTTGTGTGGCCATGTTTTCAGGTCATTTGAATAAATACCAAGGATTGCAATTCCTGGACTGTACAGGAAAAGCATGTTTAGTTCTATAAGGAATTGCTAAATTACCTTCCAAGGTAGCGGTACCATTTTGCATTCCCACCAACAATGGATGGGAGTTACTATTGCATTTGGTGTCTTAGTGTTCTGGATATTTGCCACTCTAATAGGTTTGTAGTGGTATCTTACTCTGGTTTTAATTTGCAGATTTTAACATTTTTCAAGGCTACAGACTCATTCTTATTTGCTTTGTATCTTCTGCATGCTTTGATGAATATTTGTTTAATTAATGGCTTTATCAAATTTATGTAGATAGAACCATATGAATATTGTATCTACAATGATCAGTATTTGAATTCCTGCTTTTTAGTGATTTAATGAAAGTTCTTAAAGCATGAGAAACTTGCTTTATATGGGCATACAACATAAAAGGCACAGACTTGTGGGAGAGTATCGTTGACAAGACATATGATGAGGGACATGGCAGAGTCTTTGGTGTCTGCATTTCTGGAGTGGTCATAGTGGTGTCTACATGCAGAAAGTGACCAGAGGTGGTTACTGTGGTCATGGCTTTCAAAAGATCAGGCTTTGGTGGTTAGAGCCAATATTTCTAATTATAGGCATATGAATAAGTTGGTTTTTCCATGCCTGAGAAATAATAGCTTCATCAAAACTTTGATGTTGTCTTTTTTGAAATCTTCTTAGAAAATTGTGTAATATAATCTGTATTATATTTTTTAACTCTTCCATTTAATGACACTTCAGAGTATTAATTATTACATTTAGATGAGGTAGAGATTTAACAGTATAGATTTTCTCCAAATATAAATTGAATACTGTTAGAGAGAATGTCTCTTTATATTTATGGGCAATGCAATGTTCAGGTAGGAATATGTGTTACCCAGGGACAATATGTGGATCCTTTAGCAATTTGAACAAATAAATTATTATCAATTTTAAGAATTTAATATTAAAATAACAAGTCTGATTGTTTTAATATTTCACCTACTCAATAACTGGATATAGAATATTCACACCAATGGGCTTTTTAAACTAGATCAACCCTTTATAAGTCTCTGAGAAACACCTTGGCAAAGTAAAAAAAGAGCACATGGGTTTTAGATTGGGACATACTTCTCTGACCTTAGGCAAATTGCCTAATTTCCCTAAGCCTCTCCTTTCTTATTGTAAAATATTAGTTACCTCACCTGCAAGGATTGTATCATGAGATACTGTGGGGAAACTTCTCAGCATTTAGTTTAGGTTGCTCCAAAAATGGTAAGTATTATAATTGCCACTTCCAACTCGTTAGTAAAAACTCTGAAGTGGTATGACAGAATAGGTGATAATTTTTAAAAACTTCAACAGAAAGTAAAAATGGAGAAGTTACTAATTTTGGTCTAGGGCCAAGTGCAAGGTGAACTGAGATTGTTGTCCTCTTGTGCCAGAAGACAAGAAAAAGCTTGAAGACCAGTGGGATCCTGCCAAGGGGAGCTCCCTTAGAAAGGACACAACTGGCCAATTTTGGGAAAATAAAAGCACCAAAAAAAGAGTATTGACAGTAATTGATTATAATACATTGAATTTTTAAAACATCCACAAGTACTTAAACATAATAGAAGAGAAAAAGAAGAAGGGGCGAGAAAAACACTTATTTTTTAATCAAGGAAATATTCTAGTGAACAAAAGTAAGAAATGAAATAGCTGCAAAGTAATGGACTTGGTCAGTATCATTATGGATACTACAAGCACTGAGTAAAAAGTTTATGAGGCACAGTGTTAAACTATCACCCCACAAGTACAAAGAAAAATATGTGTCTGTGTTATGGTGGATAAGTGACAACATCGGTATTTAATCAGGTGATAAAATTCAATCTCACTAATAGTGGGGTAACTTAATATTATGTGTCTCCTTAACTAATGCAATATGGAGTAACACCACCATGTGTTTAACACCACCCATGCAGTATTATTAAAAAAAAAAAAATGTTTAGCTGCATTTAATCAAGTCTCTAAACCAAACTTCCTGGTTAAGGAAATAGAGGAACAAGGTAAGTGGCCCCAAAAGAAGACAGTAAGACACATCTAGAATGTGGGTTATTTTATTTTTATTTATTTATTTTTTGAGTGAGAAAGGGTGCAAATGATTGAGGGGCAGAGAGAGAGAGAGAGAGAGAGAGAGGGAGGGAGAGAGAGGGAGAGGGAGAGAGAGAGAGGCTAGGTTCACCTGGGGCTCATGCTCATCCAGTGCAGAGCTTGTGCTCACCCAAAGTGAGGCTTGAGCTCACCTGATGTGGGACTCGAATTCCCAAACCGTGAGATCATGACCTGAGCCGAAGTCAGATGCTTAGCGACTGAATCACCCACACGCCCTAAATGTGGGATATTTTATAACATGACTGGCCAAGACTCTTTGGGTGTCTGTTCTCCATAAGTAGTAAGCATATCCAATGTGTTACTATTAATTGTAACCTGGATTAAAAACAGAAAAAAGAAAAATAAAGTCATATTATATTTTGTTAGCGTGTTCTATGTGTTATACAATATATTTCTATATGTAAGATATTGTATATGTATGTATAACCTTATTTATGTTCTTAGGTGTCATAATGACATTGTGGTTAGGGAGAAAGCTGTCCTTACCTCTGCAAGATACCTCCTGAAGCATTTAGAGTTTATATGTCACATTGTCTGCAACGTTTTTTCCAGAACAATTGGCGAATCTAGGTGAGGCATATATGCTGTTCATTGCACATGCCTTTTGTTTTTTTTTTCCAAAGTTTAAAAATTTTTCAAAACAGAAAGTTAAGAAAAACATCAAGTGATTGTTTCATTTTTTCAAGTTTTAAAATTGTCATTATTGAAAAATTTTCTTTCATCCCTCATTTAAGGTAGAGATAGCCAATTGTGCTGTCATAGAGGAAATAAGCTCTCTATACCAGTAAGGCAGAGAATTTTACTTTTCTTTTGGTGCAAGGATAATTCTCTCAGATTATCTTGAGTCATTTTTTTTTTTCCAATAAGGAGTCACATGGAGATAAAATAAGCAGGAATTAGCTTCACAGCCAGGTTTGAGGGATGTCAGGAACAGCTGGAGAGCTTGCCCTTATGGTGACTTGTCCTAGTGCAGAAGTGGAAGTGGCTAATGTGGTGGCTCTAGGAGACAGAGAACCTTGTTTCTTCAGCAATAGGAACTTGATGTTCTTCCAAAGTTCTGGATTCTTTCTTTCTGCCATTCTCTCTGCTACCAGAATACGTTTATCTCCCATACTCTGTGAAATTTATTTTTCTAAGTTAGCCTTTTCTTCTTTCTCACCCATGGCTCCTGTTGTATCATGGGAATCTATGCTGCTCATTCTTTGTATATTTTTGAACTTTGGCACCTTCTACCAATTGACTGGCTTTCCTCTTGTATTTCTGGTTTGAAATCTCCCCCAAAAGGGAAAAAATACAAACAGATAAGTTGATTCTCACTCCTGGTTGAGCAGAACTTTTCTTTATCTCTGGTCACCTGCTGGGGAAGATGGAAAGCCATGAGATTCTGGGTCCTGATGCCTTGGCTCAAGCAGGTGTGTTGGGTCACATAAAAAGTGTGTAGATATTACGTAACAAAGCCATCTACATGTAAAGAATGCCCTAGGCTTACTTCTGAGGCAGAGCCTGTCACTTGAGGGCTGCAGTTTTCCCCAGAATAAAGGCAAGGGGGCAGGGACAAGAATCTTGCAGGGCCTTTATGGTACATAAAATCAACCTTCTTCTTACATTTTGTTCACGTTGCTTAAATATTGCTTCAAGAAAGTTGAGTCTCTTTTTACAATGTGAGAATTTTATTTGCCACATAATTCATGAGTCCACCTTTCAAAGATCTAGGAGGTTATGTTTTGAAATCTGTGAACTTTTAGTTATTCAAGAGCTTATATTAGTCTCAGATGTCCAGTGGGGAGGGAGACAGAACACCCCTGCATTTAATAGCCCTGATCTTTCTGCCAACTACAGCTGGGACTGGCATGTAAGTGGTCTTGCAACATAATTTCCTTATCCTTTGTATATCCTGCATGCGGAGACACCAAAGTGGCCCATTTCTAATCTCGACAAGCAAATGAATCACTTCTAAGGGACTTGTGACAGTCAATAAAATTTAGACAATTTATTTATGTATTTGGACTTAGAAGAGTTTCAGGGTAGTCTGCATTTTGGATTTCTGGAATACCCATTATATAGTAGGTATAGAGATGCTAGACTGCAAATAAAGTGGTTTTTTTGAAGTGAAAAAAATCCAAACTCATTGGCATTCATGGATAGTTGGAAATGTCATTTGATGAGGATAATACTTAATTATTAAGAAATGGGTCTGGACGCACCCATTGGAAACAGTAATTGGGAGCTTATGGAGGGGAAGGGTAAATAACCCATGCCAGAAGGAAAGGAGAGTTTACACATGTAGTAAATCAATTTTGTAGGTTGCCTGCTACCAATGAGTGTCTTAGCAATTTGCAATAGTAATTTCACATAACAGTTTCTATACTATTAGGAGTAGATTTTTAAAAAATCAATTAATCTATCATATCTATTAATCTACCTTACCAATATATCATAAGTATACAGTAAGATAATAATAAGTCATTTGAACACAGCCATTTTGGTGACTATTTCTAATGTGAGAAGCAGCAGGCTTGGTAGAAGATGGCAGACCAGAAGGTGTGGAGTCGTAGAGTCTGGGTTCTGATCTCAGCTCCTCCTCTTAGCAGATGTTAATTTTGGGAAAATGACTTGACCTCTCTGAGTTTTGGTTTGCTCATCTACAAAACAAGAGTCCTAATGAGGACAATCTACCTCATTGGGTAGGTGTGAAGTCTTGGCAGTACAAGCAAGACTCTTAGACCCTGACTTGTAGTATGTAGTTAAAATAAATATTATCTCTGTGTTATTGGTAAAAAAGTGATACACATGTGAACTCCTTCCTGCCTTATGGGGAGAAAAATAAATGTAACAAGTATTATGAAGCAGAGTAAAATAAGCACAAACAAATTATTAAGGAGATTGAAGAACAGGGAGCAATTAATTCCAACTAGGTGACCAGAGGCAACTTTTTGGAGCTATTGACTGTCACTTACAGAGAAGGAGGTCCCACAAAATTTTGATAAGTCTATATATTGTCACATTCCCCCGAAGATTCTCATTTTGCAAATGAAGATGGTGAGGCTCAGAGAGATTAAATAACTTATGCAGGGTCACACTTGTGGTAAACAGAAGCACATTGGGAAACTTACATTTACCAGATTCCAGTTTTCTGTAAGTTAAAAATGTCACTTTACTTATTTTTAAAAATTTTTAGTAGGAGAGTGGTAAACTTTTTTTCCCTAAACATTTTCTCAAGCTATAGAATTGACCCTACCCCAGTAACTGCATTAAGTCATAGAAGGCAGGTTCCTGCACATAAAAGAACAGAGTTTTGAGACTACATCAATGTTTTTACAGTTTATGCACCAGCTTTCCTCTTCACTTATTTTTTCCAGCTTTGTTGAGATATAACTAACATATAACATTGTGTAAGTTTAAGTTGTACAATGTCATGATTTGATAAATGTATATATTGCAAAATGATTATCACAATAAGCTTAGTTAACACATCTATCACCTCACATTGTTACAGTCTTTTTGGTGTGTGTGTGTGTGTGTGTGTGTGTGTGTGTATGTGCGGCAAGAACTTTAAATATCTCATTTTGTAGCAAATTTCAAAAATACAACACAGTACTGTTAACTATGGTCACCATGCTGTCCGTTACATCCCCAGAACTTAGTCATCTTATATTTGAAAGTTTGGACCCTTTGAACCAGCTTCATCTATTTCCTCACTCCCCTTTCATACCTTGCCCCCTTCCATGGTTGCATTTACATAAGCTTGGAAGGATCAGGCATATAAGCAGATTTATTTTACATGTTCTCACTGCAAATAAAGCTTTCCTTGTGTTCTGTGTTTAATATTCCATGATAAATCAATTCAGGTTTACAGGTGGATCCTGAAATGTATTTGCAATTTGTCATTTGAAAATTAGGAGAAATGCTCAGAGCATCAGAATCAGTTTTGTGAAACCATTTGGAAAAAATCATGGCTCCCATGTATCCCATGTAGTAAAGTATCAACTATGCTTAAAAATACGATTCTTCATAAGACACACTTTTACCATCTTTAAAGAACATTTTCTAATTTATATATGGGTCTTCTAGGGCTATGCAATAGCAGATAGTTTAATATTTCTGCTAGGAAACATAGAATTGTGGAATCTTAACAGTAGAGACGATGCTGAATTATTGAATAACTGAATTTGAATAATAGAACATTGAATAATAACACTAATTATTTTAATAATCCCCTGTGCAATGCTTACCAGGTGCCAGGCATCATTCTACATGCTTTACAAATGTTAACACATTTGATCCTCATAACAACCATATGAGTGTTGAGTAACATCATTATTTGCACTTCACAAATGGGGGAATTGAGACCCACAGAAAGGTTAAGTATAATGCAATTCTGACACTAAGTACTCAGAGTTAGGGCAGACTTTTAAAGTTAAAGGCAAACAATCCCTAAACAGATTGCCCTCACTTTATTCACTAGCTGCAAGCTCTGAGGGTCCTCAGACCACCCATGCATAAATTGGGGGGTTCACAGAACTCAGGAAAGCACTATATTATGGCCACAATTTTACTATAAAAGATACGAATCAGAACCAGTGAAATGAAGAGATGTACAGGGCAAGGTTTGGGAGAGTCGCAGATGTAAAGCGTCCATGTTCTCAGGACCTATCATCTTCCTGGCACACGTGCATCATTAATAGGAAGCACACCCAGGTTTTGTTGTCCAGGGTCATTATCATTATGTAGGTACCATTGATTGAATCATTAGCCACAACGTGGAACTCAGTCTCTGGCTCTCCTTCCCTCTTTGGAGGTAAGGCTAAATTATTTTGCTCAAAACTCCAACTGTCTAATCACAAAGTTTGTCTTCTGTCGTGACATAGCCCACCCCATCCTGAAACAGTTTTGGGGTCCACTGTGAGCCACTTTGGCAGAAGAGGCTCTTTACCTCAAGCAATGTTTCCCTCATGTCTGCCTCACTCAATTCTCTTATTGAACTAATTGTATCTTATTTAATCATTATAAGAACTCCCTGGGGGAAATGTTATTCCCAGTTTACAGAAGACACACAAAAAAGATTCAGATAAGTTATGCTAACACTTGTATAGGAGACCATAACCCAGGCTCTCACTGTTTAATGGTAGTGCCCAGAGAAAATATTTGTTTCTCTTCACCATCAGGTGGTCCCACAGGCCATTGAAAACATTCTAAAATGGCTAAAATCATGATTTTCATACAGATATAAAATGAACACATGTTAAAGATTTTTATTTAATTCATTACTGAGGGATTGAGGCAGAATTTGTAAGTTCAAAGAAGTAAAATAGCAGAGGTATTTATGGATGAGTAATACTGAAATGAATTTGCAAAACTATGCAAAACTGGGTTGTTGTTGTTGTTGTTGTTGTTTTGGACATGGGAGAGTTGTCTCTTCAAATAGCATAATTTATTTGCATGCTTAAAGACAAGAATTATTTACATTGCCATCACGGATCTACCAAAGGCCATGAAAGGTCAAGAGACTCCTTTAAATCAGACTCAGATAACAGAAGGATATGCCTGTAAAGAATGAGAAGTTTGGGGCGCCTGGGTGGCTTAATCAGTTAAGCGTCCGACTTTCACTTAGGTCATGATCTCGCGGTTCGTGGGTTCGAGCCCCGCGTCGGGCTCTGTGCTGACTGCCAGCTCAGAGCCTGGAGCCCATTTCAGAGTCTGTGTCTCCCTCTCTCTCTGACCCTCCCCTGCTCACGCTGTCTCTCTCTTTCCTAGAAATAAATAAAAATATTAAGAAATAAAGAATGAGAAGTTTTACGTGAAGCACAAATGATTTTTTTATGCCATCCAACTAAGATTAATCAGGTTATCAATTTAAGATGACTATCTTTTTCTACAAAGGAAAACACTTAAGAACTTCATAGTCCTTAAGCTTTTAAAATCTGGAATACTTTTGCCTAGGCCTTAATTATAGCAAGTCATGTTTGAATATATTACTTGGCTCCCTGGAATTCTAGATGAAATAAATATTCCAAGAAGCCTGGGGAACTTCTAGGAATGCATAAAGTTAAAAGAAGAAAAAGTTCTACCATTTGGGAATATTCTCAATATATCATTAAAAACTAAAAACTGACACCGAATTGCATTTGCAAGATAGCATCTATATGAGTAGAAAATTCTTGCAGGACAGAAAGGTAAAAATGAAAAGATAAATCACTTACCACCCACAGCTGGCTCTATAATAATTAGGTGCTATTGGCAATGTATGTAACTTTTTTTTATTACCTGAAAGAGATTATATGATACAGTGTTCCGAAGCTTACAGTTTTAAAAATAATAATATCTTGAAGAGTTTTTCATATATGTGAGCACAAATCTACTTCATTATTTTTTAGCAATTCCATAGGGTTCCCCCTATAAGGATGAAAGGAAATGTGTACATTGTGGAAATAAAGGAGGGCCGCTGAAATGGGAATGAAGAGAGGCTTTTTATTCAGAGCTTGCCCCAGCAAGGGAGTCATCTACCATTGCTTGTATTTGGTAGACACCCAGAGGCTGTCAGGGGAGGGGAAGGCTTTATAGTGACAAAGAGAACAGTTCAGGCATCCGCCACTTTTCTGTCCCATCCCTTCCTATTACTTCCAAATTCTCTTTTCCGGAGACAACTATTTAACCCTATTTTCTAGTTGTTTCTTCTGGAATTTGTGCATCTCTAGTGTTACAAGTAATATGCATATCCTGCCATGTCACAACTCATACATTTTAGGGAGTATCAACTTACTGGGCATGTTGGTGACTGAGGATTGAATTCTCTTACACTGTGGCTTGTGCCTTCTTCCCTCCTTCAATGTAGTTTTACCATTGTTAATTCTGTTTGACATTCTTTGGACCTTTATCTGAGGATTCGTGTATTTCAATAATTTGGGAGAAATTTTAGTCATCACCTTTGAGAGTTGCATTTTTCTCATTTTTGTTGTAATTTATCTGTAGAGCACAGAATAGACATTGTTAGACTTTCTTCCTTTTTCTTCTTGTCTCTTAATCTCATATTTTTCATATTTTTTTCAGATTTATCATCCAACTCACCAATTTTCTTTCAGCTTTTCTATTCTGCTGCTTTATATGTCTATTAAATTTTATCATAATTTTCACTTGTAAAAATTACTTATTTTTCAAAGATGCTTGATCGTTTTTTTCTGAGAGAGAGAGGGAGAGCATGAGTCAGGAAGAGGGGCAGAGATAGAAAGAGAGAAATAGAGAGAGAGATGCTGATAAGCAGGATGGAGCCCTACCCAGGGCTTAATCCCCACCACCCTGGGATCATCACCTGAGCTGAAATCAAGAGTTGGACGTGGGGTGCATGGATGTTTCAGTCGGTTAAGCATCCAACTTCAGCTCATGTCATGAGCTCATGGGTTGTGGGTTTGAGCCCCTCATCGGGCTCTGTGCAACAGTGCAGAACCTGGAGCCTGCTTTGGATTCTGTGTCTTCCTCTCTCTCTGCACCTCCCCTACTCATGCTCTGTCTTTCTGTCTCCAAAAATAAATAAATGTTAAAAAAAAAAAAGTGGATGGGGGTGTCTGGGTGGCTCAGTCAGTTAAGCGTCCGACTTCAGCTCAGGTCATGATCTTACGGTTTGTGGGTTCGAGTCCCCCATCGGGCTCTGTGCTGACAGCTCAGAGCCCGGAGGCTGCTTCGGTTTGTGTGTCTCCCCCTCTCTCTGACCCTCCCCTGCTCTCTCTGTCTCTCTCTCTCTCTCAGAAATGAATAAAAAACATTAAAAATTAAAAAAAAAAAAGGTGGATACCACCCAGGAGCTCTCCTTGGTCATTTTTTATAGTTATGCTTTGATCCCCTCTGATTTCCTTACACACAGTTACTCTATGTTCTTTTTTTAAAATTTTTAAAATGTTTTATTTATTTCTGAGAGAGAGATAAAGACAGCGTGAACAGGGGAGGGTCAGAGAGAGAGGGAGACACAGAATCTGAAACAGGCTCCAGGCTCTGAGCTAGCTGTCAGCACAGAGCTCGACGTGAGGCTTGAACCCATTAACGCAAGATCACGACCTGAGCCAAAGTTGGACGCTTAACCCACTGAATCACCCAGTGCCCCTCTATGTTCTTTAGCTAATATCTCCGGTCTCATTGGTTTGGTTTGGTGTTTCAGCTGATTTTCACTGAAGATAGTTTGTTTCCTTAGATTACTAATGATTTTTTTTTAAACGTAAGCATATACTGGTAACTACCTCTGAGGGTCCTGTGAGGCTCTAGGGGAAGGTGTTTTTATCTAGGATGGAATTCCCCTTGCTTCTACCAAATACTCCTAGCTACTATTAGCTAGTGTCCACTCTGCACTGAAATTCTTACTTTGGGCCTTTTGTATAGTACATGGTATACATGTTTTTTCCTTTCTTTGTTACACAGTTTTCTTCTGTTTCACTCTTTCCCTTAGGGTGTGGTTCTCCTTCAGCCCCAGCTTGTCTTCAGTCAGGTTCCTTACTCTGCCTAGATTCAGGGCTTAGTTCTAATATCCCCTCCCCCTCCCCCTCCCCCCTCCACTGATGCCCTGANTGCTACACATGGCCAGACTGAAATGGCATTTTCATTTCAATGTGATGTGATCCCTCCTGCTTCCTTGCATGGTGTTCTTATTTCAAAAGTTTTGTTTCCATGGCCTTTTTTTTTAGATATATTTCAGATGAATTTTGAAATATTTAGTCAACATATTACTGGAAACAAATGCCTCAACTGGCTTTAAAAATCATCAATTCATGTAATTCTCTATCTTCCTCAATTATATGTCCAAGCTGCAAGGCAGAACTGTGTTCATTTTTTAAAGTTTATTTATTTATTTTGAGAGAAACAGAGACAGAACAAACAAGGGAGAGGGAGAGAGAGAATCCCAAGGAGGCTTTGCCCTGTTAGCGCTCAGTCTGATACAGGGCTTGATTCCATGAACCCGTGAGATCATGACCTGAGCTGAACTCCAGAGTCAACTGTTTAACTGACTGAGCTGCCCAGGCGCCCCTGTGTTCATTTTACTAGTAAGTACTGGTTCTGGTATTGCTGGTATGGGTTTGCTGTAGAAAGCAAAATCTTAACAACTTGTATCCAAGTTTCTGTCTCCTAAATTTATTGAGAATCAATACAAAATAATCTACTATGTTGAAGGCCAGCTTCATCAAAATGTCACCAAAACAAACTGTTGATAGGTCAAAGTGGAATTCATTCCTATTGTGATAAAAAAAAAAAAAAGCACTATCCTGAGAAATCTTATTAGTGTCACAGGTGGGAGGGAGCAAAGTGGGTATATTCATGAGATTTTGAAGTCTGATTTATAGCAGGTCTCTCAGTACAGAGGCTTGGTTTCAATTAGGTAAGGATCATAATACAGTTGCTTAGGGCTGGTGTGCACAGCAAGAATTCTCAGGCCATGGTTTCAAAGAGTCTTGGGCTGTAAATAGTCTTTTGATTCTTTCTGTTGAAGATTTGATGGGTCTTTCAGGAAGATCCTGGACTGGTAAATAAAGTTTGCAACTTTGATATTACTGGGCAGATGTTTATATTCCTGAAATAGTAAAGTCCTATTAATGTGAGCAGTAAGCTGTATGGGCGTAGGCATTTTCAATTCTCAGGTCTGAAATAGTAGCTATTGGAGAATGTTTATAAAATGGCACAAAGTAATGATAAAGGAACATCACCAGAGTCATGCAGTGCTGTACAATTTGGAAAAAAATATGGCGGTGGTGCTAAATACTTTTCTCAGCAAGATTTCCAATTGTGATAAAAGGATAGAAGCATTTTTTGAAATTATTTAATGGAATTAAAATGATAAGACACCATCAGGCATACTGATTTGTACAAAGACTGAGGTGACGTGTTCGGGATACTTCTTTATTGAAATGTTTGTTTTGCTGTCATAGCCCTATTTCAAGGGTCCATTTTCTTCTGTAATCTCATCAGTTTTCTCAGAATTTCTCACACAAGGGCCAACAAAGGGCAGAAAGGCCTTTTTCTGAGGCTGCAAGCTTTAGAGCCAGAGAGGGAAAGAAGAATTCCTAAAGGGACTTGAGCCTTGCTGTTGTGTCCAGTAATGTAAAGTTTTCACAGGTTATTTACTCGAAGACACCATCATTTGGAAGATGATTCATTGTTTTTACGTACTACTAACAAAGAAACCCTGCCAACTGAACGATGTAATAATGCCCTTATCACCTGGAATTTTCATTTTATAGTCATTAAAACAACTCTTTTATAGTGAGAAATTTATTTTTATCACATATTATTCTTTAACATAGATAAAAAGAATATATCCAAACAAATTTATTCTTAAAATGCTTTCACATTCAGATAGTGACTCTTTAGAAATACCTTTTGACTCATTCGACTCATTGATGTTACTCTTTCCAGTGATGTCATCTGTACCCTCAAGAATGTTGGTGGTACAGCATTTCTTGAGAATGTTTTTCTCTCATCTCTTTAATTCGCTTCCAATGACACCTATTTTTTAAACTTTGATTTTGGTACTCCTTTGATCTTATGAGCTAATATCAAAGAAAAATTTTCAGGTAACAACAGGCTTCAAATTTCTTCCTCAAATGGCCCTCAGAAGGTTTACTTGCTGATATTTATACCACCTGGAAAAATAACCAATTGGTTCATATGCAGGTAAAGGCAGCTATATTATGACAACAGCCTAACTACTAGTGATTATAAGGTGTCATTAATTGGAATAAATGCAATATAGCACTTTGTATAGAAAAGGCTACTGATTGTAGTACTTCCTCTTAATCTTTCTTAATTGATTCTTTATAATCCTGTTAACTTGATTTTCTTAGCCCTCTGGGAAAGCTTCACTCTTACTTTAAATATTTAACTCTAGGACTAAGTACCTTGGCAGACCTTGCGCAGAAACCTTAGAGGGCTAGTCTGTTTCCTATAAAAGTCGCACCCTGAATGCACAATTTGCTGAATGGTATTTTACTGGTAACACATACTTGATTCCCAAGTGGTATAACTGGAAGTTTCAATTCCAAGCTAGAATGTGACATCAAATGAAGGAACTGGCTTTGGAAACCTCACCATTTGAGAAAGAGAAGTAATATTAATATGTCCCTTCTGGATTGAGTTATTTAACTCCCAGGGTGTCCATGTGTGTGAGCTGGACTACTGTCTGGTCCTGGAACGAAGTGAGACTAATAAATTCATTTAAAATGTCAGCTTCAGTTTTAACTACATGAACTGAGAGGTCTCCAAACAGAAAACCCATAGTTCAATCCTTTGCTATTCAAATTTCTATTATACTCAGCAATAAACTAATCCTTAACTGGTGGAGTAACTTTGGTGGTTGTGAGTCCTTTTTAGTGAATTTGGATAATATGTTGCTGACTGTAATGTTATAAGGGAAAGCAGAAAAACAAGACCAATATCCTTTACCTATTTTGGAAATGTATTCTCTAATCTTCAGGAACACTGTAAACAATGACTTTAAGGCATTATTATTTTTTTCCCTTAGTGTACCGGCCACTGCAAACTTCTAAGAGGAGGGTTTTTTGTTTTTTTTGTTTTTTGTTTGTTTGTTTGTTTTTGCATTTCAGCATTTAGTAAAATCAGTTTTTTCTTTTAATTTGGCTAGTATAACAAAAGACCTTTCTATTTGGTATAAAGGGGCTAAATATTTACCCCTTGTCCTTCTTCTGAAGTTAACCTGATAAGATTCATTGATTCAGGAGCAAAAGCCAGTATCCATCCCGGATATTAGGGTGTGGGTAGGTCATCATTATTAAACCCTCATATCCTTAAGTAAGGGTACCGATCAAGGCAATACTAAATACAAAAGGCAGAGCCACTGATTTCTTTTTTTTTTTTTTAATGTTTTATTTATTTCTGAGAGAGAGATAGAGATAGCATGAGCAGGGGAGAGTCAGAGAGAGAGTGAGACACAGAATCAGAAGACAGGCTGCAGGCTCTGAGCTAGCCGTCAGCACAGAGCCCGACGTGGGGCTTAAACCCACAAACCGTAAGATCATGACCTGAGCTGAAGTTGGATGCCTAACTGACTGAGCCACCCAGGCGCCCCGAGCCACTGATTTCTTATGCCTTCTCTCTTAGTTAACTTTCTAGTTGAGGAAGGAAAACACACAAACTTGTGAATAACAAGAGAAGTAGGTGCATAAAGCAGAATGAGGGACAATGGCAATAAATGCTTGTAGATGTTGAGCGGAGGGCTAAATGTTGACTGTTGAGTTGGAGGAAGTTTTATGCAGGAGGCAGAGTTTCTGGTGAGTTTCAGTGACATGTTCCATTGGCTTTACAAGGAACAGGGCAAGCACTTCCATTTTGTGTGTTGAGGCTTTGTTTACTTCACTGGAGGTTTCTCACTGTAGCAAAGCCATTTGGACTTGGCATAAATGGCTGGGATGATGTACCACCAGAAGGCAGGATACGCTGGCAATTTTGTTCAAATGGGTGCGGAGTGGGGTGGGAGGCTAGACAGGATTCAGCAGGTCACTTGTTGGGGAGCTCTGCCCGACCCATCCTAGCTCTTCCTCCAGGTTACATTGTTTTTTTGAACTGCCTGACCTCGCAGGGAGCCATACATAACAGCTCTCTGCCCCGAGGTGGAAAAGTATAATCCACTGAGCCCCATCATGATGGGAATCTGTCCAAGAGAAGGTTCAGTGAGTATCTGTCCAGGGTCTTCCTTCTCACAGTTGTTTTAGGGCAGGAGAATCACTTGCTTCTTTCTCTTATGAGGAACTTCTCTGCCAACCTGTTTCCTGCAATCACCTCTTTTCACCATTTGCATAAGAAGTGCCCAAAGCGGTAAATGCTAACTCACATATAAACTACATTCAGAAATTGATGATGTTCCCTTTTGGCAACAAAATCTCAGTTTTTGCTTGCAGTCAGGTTTCTTAATGCTGTCCTAGAGATTCAGAACTGTGATCTAGCAACTGTTTGTTTGTATAAGAAAACTTGCTGCCAAGCTTCTTTTATGCTTTGTCAGTCAAAACGACATTTGCCGTTTTCAGCCCTGACCTAAGTTACTCTAGGAGTAAGGAGAACTTTGGGGTAAAGCTTCTCAAAGAAAGTTTAGTTGCCAGAGTGAGCAGCCAAACTTCGATTGTGAAAAAAAGCAAAAATGGGGCCCTTTGCACTCCTTGCCCATAACATTCTTCAATTTTACTGAGCAAAGAATTTGGCCTGGGCCAATGCCCTTAATGCTAAAGTAGATTAGCAAATATGCATAATTTTGAATAAATAAAAATCCCCCCTTTCTTAATTGACACATGTGTCTTTCCCCTCTCATTTCATTTGTCCTGTAGTATGTTTACTTAGCTCTCTTAAATATTTATCATTTTAAATTTATAAATTTAATAAAATTTACAAATTTAAAAAAAGCTTATTATTAAAAAATCAAATAAGATTCAAAGATAGTTTTACTGCCTCACATAAGACAACATTTGCATTTAAGTATATTTGTATCTCCTTTTCAAAGATAGTTTTTAAAAATTTTAAATCACTGTTATCTTTATTGCTAAAGTATAATTTTCCAAAAAAGGTGAAATCATGAAATTTCATGGTAGTGTAAAAATGTATAAGAGATGATATGGAACTCCTTATTTAATGAGGAAACCAGTAAGATATTCAAACTTATTAAAATAAGAATCTGAAGAGTATATACATTTATATATTTAGATATATATGCACACATACATGCATATATACCATGCCCATACACACAATCGGGAATGCTGAAATGAACTTCTAGGGGCGCCTGGGTGGCTCAGTCGGTTGAGTGTCCGACTTCAGCTTGGGTCTAGCCTCGCGTCAGGCTCTGTGCTGACAGCTAGCTCAGAGCCTGGAGCCTGCTTCGGATTCTGTATCTCTCTCTCTCTCTCTGACCCTCCCCTGCTCACGCTGCCTCTCTCTCTTGCTCTCAGACATAAATAAAACCTTAAAAAATGTTTTAAAAAGTGAAATGAACTTCTAATACTGAATCAAATCCCATAGGAGTAAAATGCAATATAATGATGGATGCTTAACATCATCTAATCCTTCTGTCAACAAAATTCATTTGCATTGATGACAATAAAAGAATGATTTACATTTAAGCCAGTTTTCTGCTACTTGACTTCTACACGTACAGAGTTTTAAAATCTAGTCTAATCATTTGAAATCAAATGTACAGAATCAAAGGTACAGAATTCAGTAGCATGAGCTTGGAAGACACCCAGTCGTTTCCAACTATTGGACAGTTTACCTGGCATTACACTTAATTACATTTCTGAATCTGGTGAGAGGTAAATCTAAACTTTTCAAGTACCATTCTGGAAGGAGGCATGAACTGTCATACATTCTTACAAGTTCGTTAGCTATGGCAGGTAAGGCTTAAAATCAAGGCCCAGTATCATGTGCTGCCATGACATTTGGTAAAACAGGGAGGGCCTCAAATGATCTTAACTGTAAGTTCTCCTTCCTGCTCTACTCCCATGGATAAGGACTCTTGGCCGAAGAACTTGCCTTATCTAGGGCACCAGACACAGTTCCTGCTTATCCCTTAGTGTGGGTGACCTTCTCTACTAGCCCACATAATTCTTCAACAAGCCGATCGCATCCACCTGTGGTACCTGGGGGCCCCTTATCTCTTAATACTATAAAGCCTGTTTCCGGCAGGCCTTGGTTGTTCACTGTGGTTCTAAGTGCAACTCCTGCATGGCCTCGTGAGATGTCCTCCAATCCCAGGCTGTCCTGCTCCCAGTGTATGTGACTAATGCTACTGTCCGTTTCATCTGTCCAGTGTCAGGTGTTCAGTGTTCAGCTGTCCCCATAACTGGAGGGTGGGAATGGCTCCTTCTCAGAAGGGTGAATAGGCGATGTGAAAACCTTAGCATGGAGAGTTGAATCAGAGCAGAGCAGGGGAAGAGAAAAGTTCACACATGATACCAAGCAGCCCAAGGCCCAGCCAAAAGGGCTAGTGAGACTTATATTATGGGCTGGAAGAATCCTCTAGATAGAAGAAAATTCATGTGTGAATATGTGAACCAATGGGTAGAGTTTAGCTTTGTCAAGAGACTGAAAGTTTTCCCCAAATGGTTGGAGTGTATGGAGAGTGCAGAATTCTGACTGCTTAGAGATAAACTGGGCAGACACAATGTAGCAGTGAAAGCCAGATTTAGTAGTTTAGAATTTGTCTGAAAAGCAATGGGAACAACCACAGGGGTGTGACATGATCATGTTTGTGTTTAAAAGAGTCATTATGGCTTTACAGAGAATGAAGAGCATTAGACTAGAGATTAGGAGCAATTAGGTGGTTAAAGCAACCTAGGTACAAATGTGGCATCTTCTTCAAGACTACAGATAGAAAGAAATGGACTTAATTCAGGAAATATTGAGGAAGCAGGATTTGGAGGGTTTGGTGACGACTTAGAGCGGGTAGGTTTGCCAGATTTAGCAAATAAAAATACAGGACATCGTGACATTTGAATTTCAGTTAAAGTATGCTTCAGGCAATCCTTGGGACATGTACTGAACTATTATTCGTTGTCTAATTGAAATTCAAATGTAACCGGGTGACCTGGATTTTAATCAGTTTTAACTGGTAACCCTAAATGTGTGGTTGAGGAAACAGGAGAAGGTAGGATGACTCCCAAGTTTTGGAACTAAAAAGTTGTCAGAGAAGTGAAATAAGAGTTTTCTACTTACCCAGAATATGAATGCTTCTTATAAATGTAACACTCCATGAGGAAAACCCATACCAAATACACATCTTTCTGAAGGTGATTTTACATTATTATCTTCTTCATAAAATATGGTATGTTTGAATTTTTTTTCCTGGAAAGGAGAGAAAGTGAAGAATGATACGAAATAGAATAAAGTAGAAGATGGGAAGACAAAGTTCCCAGCACAAGTAACGGTGCGTGAGTAAGTGAGCAAGGTCCAAGGTTGAGGATAACCTGACCTTGGACTTTTCTTTTCTTTTGATTTTTTTTTAATATATATATATTTTTTTATTTCTAGGAGAGAGAGAGAGACAGCGCGAGCAGGGGAGGGTCAGAGAGAGAGGGAGTCACAGGCTCCAGGCTCTGAGCTGGCAGTCAGCACAGAGCCCGACGCGGGGCTCGAACCCACGAACCGCGAGATCATGACCTAAGCGAAAGTCGGACGCTTAACCGACTAAGCCACCCAGGCGCCCCTCTTTTCTTTTGATTTTTAGAAAACATTTTGAAACTTATATCCAAGTTGGTTAGCATATAATGCAATAACGATTTCAGGAGTAGAATCCAGTGATTCATCCCCTATATATGACACCCAGTGCTCATCTCAGCAAGCGTCCTCCTTAATGCTCCTTGCCCATTTAGCCCATCCCCCTCATCCACACACCCTCCAGCAACCCTCAGTTTGTTTTCTATATTTAAGAGTCTCTTATGTTTTGTCCTTCTCTCTGCTTTTATATTATTTTTGCATCCCTTTCCTTAGGTTCATCTGCTTTGTATTTTAAATACCACATGAGTGAACTCATATGATATTTGTCTTTTTCTGACTGACTAGTTTTGCTTAGTGAAATACACTCTAGTTCTATCCACATAGTTTCAAATGGCAAGTTTCAGTCTTTTTGATTGCTAAGTAGTACTCCAGTACACACACACGCACACATACACACACACACACACACACCACACATTCTTTACTCATTTATCTGTCAGTGGACATTTGGCTTTTTCCATACTTTGGCTATTGTCGATAGCATTGCTATAAACATTGGGGTGCATATGCCCCTTTGAAACAACACACCTGTATCCCTTGGATAAATACCTTGTAGTGCAATTCCTGGGTTATAGGGTAGTTCTATTTTTAATTTTTTGAGGAGTATTTATACAGTTTTCCAGAGTGGCTGAGCCAGTGTGTATTCCCACCAGCAGTGCAAAAGGGTTCTTCTTTCTTCATATCCTCTCCAACATCTGTCATTGCCTGAGTTGTTCATTTTAGCCATTCTGACAGTTGTGAAGGGTATCACATTGTGGTTTTGATTTGCATTTCCCTGATGATGAGTGATGTTGAGCATGTTTTCATGTGTCTGTTAGCCATCTGTATGTCCTCTTTGGAAAAGTGTCTATTCGTGTCTTTTGCCCATTTTGTCACTGGATTCTTTGTCTTTTTGGTGTTCAGTTTGATAAATTCCTTATAGATTTTGGATACTAACCATTTATCTGATATGTCATTTGCAGATATCTTCTCCCATTCTGTTGGTTGCCTTTTAGTTTTGCTCATTGTTTCCTTTACTGTGCAGAAGCTTTTTATCTCGATGAGGTCCCAATAGTTCATTTTTGCTGCTGTTTCCCTTGCCTGAGGAGACATGTCAAGTTAAGAAGTTGTTGTGGCTGAGGTCAAAGAGTTTTTTACCTGTTTTTCCTCTAGGATTTTGATGGCTTCCTGTCTTACATTTAGGTCTTTCATCCATTTTGACTTTATTTTTGTGTATGGTGTAAGAAAGTGGTCCAGGTTCATTCTTCTGCATGTCACTATCCAGTTTTCCCAACATCATTTGCTGAAGAGACTGTCTTTATTCCATTGGATATTCTTTCCTGCTTTGTGAAAGATTAGTTGGCCAATATGTTTGTGGGTACATATCTGGGATCTCTATTGTGTTCCATTGATCTATGTGTCTGTTCTTGTGCCAGTACCATACTCTCTTGATAATTACAGCTTGGTAATCCAGCTTGAAGTCTGAAATTGTGATGTCTCCAGCTTTGGTTTTAATTTTCCACATTACTTTGGCTATTCGGAGTCTCTTCTGGTTCTATATAAATCTTAGAATTGTTTGTTCTAGCTCAAAACTCACAGAACTTCTAAAAGAAAACAGAGGTGGGGCACCAGAGTGGCTCAGTCGGTGAAGCATCCGACTTCGGCTCAGGTCATGATCTCTCAGTTCATGAGTCCCAGCCCTGCGTTGGGCTCTGTGCTGACAGCTCAGAGCCTGGAGCCTGCTTCGCATTCTATATCTGACTCTCCCTGACTCTCTCTCTCAAAAATAAATAAACATTAAAAATTTTTAAAAGAAAACAGAGGATATCTTCACAATCACAAAATATAGGGAGGTTTCTTAAATAAGATGTAGGAATGAGAAAACCATAAAAGAAGCAAATTGTAATTTAGATTAAAAAAATAGAATTCTATTTGTCAAAGCCTTTGTTAAGAGAATGAAAAGACAAATCTCAGTAGGGCTAAATATTCAAAATACATTTATCTGAAAAAAGACTTGTATTATGAATATTCTTAAAACTTCCAAATCTGGATAATAAAATATAAACCTAATTTAAAACAGGAGAGAAGGTATATGAACAACCAGGAAAATCATGGGAAGATAATCAACATTAGTGTTCAGGAATATGTATTTTGCTGATGACTACAATGAAATGGCTCTTACCCACTAGAGTGGCTGAAATTAAAAAGGCTGACAGTTCTGTTGGAAAGATGTGGAACAACTGGACCTCATATATGCTGGTGGGAAATTAAAATGGTCCAACCTCTTTGGCTAATCATTTGGCAGTTTCTTATAAAACTAAACATATATTTATCATATAACCAGAAATTCCTCTCCTATGTATTCATACAAGGGAAATGAAAACGTATTCCCATGAGAAGATTTATATTGGAATATTCATAGATGGTTTACTCATAATAACTCCAAGGAGAAAAAAATCCAAGTATCTGTCAACCAGTGAATAAGCAAGCTGTGGTATGATCATACAATGAAGGAACACTCAATGAAAAAAGATCAAGTTACTAACGTACAGAACAACATTGATGTATTTCAAAAACTATGTTGAGTGAAAGAAGCCAGACAGAAAAGAGAGCATAAAGAATATGTCTTCATGGATAAGAGGCTCAGGTTTGTACTCTGACCCACTTGATCTCATCCACATTTCTTAAGCTCAGTGTGCTCTATGTGACAATGTGGACATGATTACATATGTGAAAGGTCTTAGTAGAAGCCCAAGTGGTAAGTAGGGATTCAAGCAATTGGTCCTTTTCTCTGACTCATTTGTGTTATTGCCCTTGGTAACAACTGATTAAATAGCTTGGAGAATATGTTCATATCCGGGCATATAGGGTTGGTTTCAGGCACACAGAATCAATTGATAGTACCTGAAAAGAGTGTTTGGAGAGAAGATTTATACATTTTTATTATTTATTTACTTTAGAGAGAGAAAGCATAAGAGGAGTGGGGGTGGGGGAGCTGCAGAAGGAGAGGGAGAGAGAATACCAAGCAGGTACTGAGCTGTGACGTGGGGCTCAATCTCCCAATCTTGAGATTGTGACCTGAGCCAACATCAAGAGTTGGACACTTAACCAACTGAGCCACCCAGGCGACCCAAGATTTATATATTTTTAAAGAGCATTATGTTAAAAATGTGTGGCATTATTTTGGAATATTTTGCCTATTAAATTGCTGTGAAACCTTTTTTGAAAGAGCTGCCCAAAATTATTTCTTTTGTAATAACTTCTTTAAATAACATTTTTCTCTAGAAAACATTTTTCCCAAGAATAAATCTCTGTGTTTTATTTTAAAGATAGTTTTGGTATTTTAAAGTATTCACAGCTTCTCAAGGAATGCTGAAATAGGCATATCAGTTTAAGACAGCTGAAATGAAATAAACATGAAAACTTGGAGCTTTATAACATGCAAGTTAATACTAATGTATGCATGAAGTTCAGATCACATTGTTTACAGCTTTTGCATTTCAAATGTTCCTCACAGCTGCAGTGAGAATTTTCAAGAGTCAAAGAAGGAAACTTTTGCCTTATAGAGATTCAGTAGCATAACTATTTTTTAATAGAGTTGACAGATTTCTTTCATTGAGTAAATTTAAAACTTATGAAATAATCACTCTACTGAATGGAAATGAGAGACATACTAGTTCAGTTTAAAATGTTATACCATTTCCCTGCAATAAACAGTCAAAAAATGAGGAGAGAATATGTTTTACTTTTTTATTTAACATGTTTGTGACAATTTATAAATTGTTATACATTTATTTAATATGTTTATAACATGTTATAAACATGTTAGATAAATTTCAGCATGGTTAATAATCAGTAAATTAATGAATTCTGCTTCTGCAGATACTTCTATTTTAACTCCTATATACTTATTATTTAATATGATTTCCTAACTCTAGCAAAATGAGATTATAAGAAAAGAGATAGCACATGACAAAACAGGAGCCCAAGACAAAATGTGATGGTGAGAACATGGCCTCCCAGAAATTAAAAAAAAAAATCTTGAGGAAGGCTTTGAACTGCCACAGGACCTTGGCATGGAATGGCTCATATTCACTAAATTTCAAGAGATTGGGCTACTCCCACTGACTAAAATCTGCCACTTTCTTTTTTTTTTAATTTATTTATTTATTTTGAGAGAGAGTGAGAGAGTGAGTGCTTGTGAGCATGAGTGGGGGACGGGCAGAAAGAGAGGGAGAGAGAGAATCCCGAGCAGGCTCCATGCTGTGTATGTGGAGCCTGATGTGGGCTCGAACCCATGAACCGTGTGATCATGACCTGAGCAGAAATCAAGAGTTGGACACTTACCAACTGAGCCACCCGGGCGCTCCAATCTGTCACCTTTCTGAGCTTACTGCTTTTCATTGGTTTTCTATGGGGGCTTCTAGATGTGTTATTATACCATCTATAACTGTAGTGGTGTTTCTTCTCTTTACTATTTTTACGTCTCACTTATATATAGACTATTTCCCTCACTAGTACTTACATAAAACTAATTATAACATTTATTTATTTAATAATATATATATTTTATTTATTTATATATTTAAACATAAATATCTATATATTTCACATTAAATATTCATCTATTCTTATTCTAAGTTTTAAAAAGTAATTAAGGGGCACCTGGGTGGCTCAGTCGGTTAAACGTCTGACTTTAGCTCAGGTCATGATCTCACGGTTTGTTGGTTGGATCCCCACATTGGACTCCGTGCTGGCAGCCAGCTCAGAGCCTGGAGACTGTTTCAGATCTTGTATCTCCCTCTCTCTCTGACCCTCCCCTGTTTATGCTACCTCTCTATCTCTCAGAAATAAATTTAAAAAACATAAAAAAATAAAAAAAAAGAGTGGAAGGCAAATATTACAAATTAAGTTTTGGGTACCTACTAAGAGACCAAATACTTTTTCTCCTTTGATATATACATGTGATATGCTATATTTTTAAGTTTTACTGCATGACTGTCTTTACAAATATTTTATTTAAGACTTTAAAATCCATACTCGTTAGTGACATTTGTTTGCAATTTTTTTGTGTGTGATACAAAATTTTGGTATTACTTTACATGAAGATTTTTTCTTTTTATGGAATAAAGAATAATATGGATAACACAAGATTTAAATGTCTAACATTTGAAAAAATACCCGTCTGAAACTATTGAGGCTTTAGAAGGTAGTCTTTGATAACATTTTCAATTTATTCTATGATTATACAATTTTCAGTGAATTCGGTTATTCATTTTTTTCAATAGGGATTTTGAACTGTTTATTAATTTAACTTGTCTCCACAAAGTAGTGTTAACATTAAAAATAAGAATTGATGTTAAATTTCATGAAGATATGCTGCGATTTAATCTTATTAATGAAAAAACTATAGTTCTATTATATTCAGAGTTAATGTTGAGCAGAACAAAGCCATGTGTGCAATTTATAGTCATAATAGCTTGTTGATGCAGCATGCTGAAAATATATTCTTGTCCAAAACTTGGGCCATCGGTCCCTCTGAAAACAGGGACTGTGGTTTACTCATATATATTTATTTTATCATCTGCACCTATACTTGCCTTGGCATAGAGTGAATGTTCAATGTATATTTGTTCCTCTTTTTTAAACATATGAATGAATCAGCCAAGATAAACACACCTTTTTTTTTTAGGGTTGGCAGCGCCTTGGCTGGGGCCACGAGCAGGAATTCTTACTGGCCCCATCCGAGCCCCAGGAGGCAAAGCGTGACCGGAACAAGTATTTCTGTTAGCTTTTCTTTTAGAAACTGCAAAATACATTAGGCTGGCAGCTGACACAGATTTTCTCTGATTTGTCCTATCAGAGTTTCATGGTCTTTAGGTGAAGAATTCATTGTTATTTTGGGGGGAGATAAGAGAAACAAAACGGAGGTTAAAAGAAGCAGTAAAATGTTAAGATTTCCCTTGGGAGGAAAATACATGTTATATATTATATATGTTAAATGCAGGATTAATAAGATATTAACAGAAAAGTGAAAAGCAGTATCCTGTTTAGTCCTTTCACTTTTAATTATCATAATAAAAATAACCATTTGTTATGTTTATGTAACAACAATAAGTAGCACCTAGCTCCCTTTCATTTTTATCTTATTTATTACATATTTTAACTCTAAGAGCAAGGCAATCTTTTAATCTCCTATTTACAGAGAAGTTAACTGAGGCACAGAGAGAATACGTTCATATGTTATATGTGTAGTAAGTGGGAAGGTGGCCTGGAAATTCATGCGTGTCTGGCTTCAATGCTATGCTTTTATACACGACACGACACGACACGACACATTTTGATTCTTTCTCATTTAGTGATGAAAACGTTATTTATTTATTTATTTATTTATTTAATTTTATTTTAATTTTTATTTATTTTTTTGATGAAAATGTTTTTTAAATCTTCTCTCTGGGTCTCTTCTATGTCTCCCCAGTCCCATCTCCATATTTCATCACTTCCTCAAACATCAACTGAACTTACACTGCTCTAGGAAGCTTACTCTAATTTTCTACTTCATTAGCTTTTATCATTCTCTATTGTTCATCTTGTCTACTACTTCCGTGGCCATGCAGAATCAAATTTTGTTAATTTGATAAAAAGAGCTCTGCTTTATGTATTTATTTAGTTTTTAATTTTAATTTTTAAGCAATAAATGTCTAATACTATTTGGGGTGCTTTTTAAAAAAATTTTTAGGGGCGCCTGGATGGCTCAGTTAAGTGTCCTCTGAGCCCTGCATCAGGCTCTGTACTGACAGCTATCTCAGAGCCTGGAGCCTGCTTCAGATTCTGTATCTCCCTCTTTCTCTGACCTTCTCCTGCTCACTCTGTCTCTCTTTCTCAGAAATAAGTAAAAAACATTAAAAAATATTAAAATTTTTTTTTAATGTTTATTTATTTTTGAGAGAAAGAGAGACAGAGTGTGAGAGGGGGAAGGGACAGAGAGAGAAAGAGACTGAGACAGAATCTGAAGCAGGCTCCAGGCTCTGAGCTGTCAGCACAGAGCCTAACATGGGGCTTTGAACCCACAGACTGTGAGATCATGACCTGAGCTGAAGTCAGATGCTTAACTGACTGAGCCACTCAGGTGCCCCTCGGGTGCTTTTAACAACAAATTTTCATTGAAAAAAATGAAACTGTTTATAAATAGTTTGGAAAAATTATATAAACAGCATGGAAAAATGTATTAAAAACTATTAGCATGTTCAAAATAATGATCAGATGTAAAGTATTTCAATTGTTTGATAAAACCATCATAAATCTAAGCTGCTGTTATCTACTTTGGCTAATTTCTGGAGCACTAAATGAGTTTTTTCGAAAGGTTAGCTTTGTTTCAGTTTTGGAATAATGGTTATTTCTTTTGTTGTTTACAGCACTTGCCTAGCTGTCTTCAAAACATTCCTGGACATTTTAAGCTAGCAATCTTCCCAAGCATTGAGTACAGGAAGGGTCACATTGACCTTGACTTAATCTGAACATTTCCAAGTATTCTGGCTCACCCAACAGGGCCTTTAGATAACCCAGGGGCTACACAGCACAAAAAATGTCACTACCAAAGGCATGTCTTGCAACATTTTCTTTTTCTTTCTTTCTTTCTTTTTCTTTCTTTCTTTCTTTCTTTCTTTCTTTCTTTCTTTCTTTCTTTCTTTCTTTCTTTCTTTCTTCCTTCCTTCCTTCCTTCCTTCCTTCCTTCCTTCCTTCCTTTCTCTCTCTTTTTTTCTTTCTTTCTTTCTTTCTCTCTCTCTTTTTCTTTTTCTTTCTTTCTTTCTTTCTTTCTTTCTTTCTTTCTTTCTCTCTCTCTCTCTCTCTCTCTCTCTCTCTTTCTTTCTTTCTTTCTTTGTGAGTTTCTGTCCATATGAGACAAAACACGTTTTCAATTCTTCTAGACTAAAATCTCATTTCCTACAGAAACAAACTTATTTATCTAGCTCACCTACAAATGCATATACTTTGGGATATAAGATATTGAAACCTACGAGTATTGTATGTCAAAGCAAAGCAAAGAGACTGAACAGTATGCAATAATAAAACAGATTAATGAATAATTTGTAACAACTGTAATAACATATAAAGTAATTATACATTATTATTATAAGATATATAGTCATAAAATACATTAGGCTATATATTACATATTATATCTTACATTATATATTATAATCCTATCAGTAGTAGTAATTATAATAATAAAGATAAATAGAAATTAAACAAGTAAGGATGACTGATGGTCCAAACGCTAGTTGAGCTCAGGAGTGTACGTTGTATGGTAGAATGGCAGTGACATGGAAATGACTGCTATTGCTCTTGTCATGTCATACTTTGCTGACTCTGATGATACTAATTCAATTACTATATTTTAAAAATACAGAAAAACACACACACACACAAAGAAGTAAAAATTACTTATAATTATACTACTCATGACATAAAAAGAAGTGAAAATATATCTTCTATTTCTCTAGTTCTGCCTGCTGAAATGACCACTGTTACTGGTTTTTAGTAGTATCTGACAACATCTCTTGGAGTGGCCGCAGCCTCATGGCTTTCCCATGACCTGCCAGTCTATAAAGAGGGGTGAGCCGTAAGTGGGGGTGCAGAAGCAGTGCTTTGCCTAAGTCCTCAAGCCATTGCTCCCTATCACGTCTCTGGGAGCTCTACATGTACCCACTTTCCAGTTGCTTGGCATCAGGGTTCCTTCTCAGACTTAAAATGTTTTCAAGACTCGGCTTCTTTCTTGGAGCAGAAGCCCAGACTACCTCCTATTTGCTCTGTCTCTACTGGAGAGTAACTCTCATTCCACTCACCACCCACTGGCTTCAGTGGGAATGCGGTTCTCCCAAACCCCACTTATCAGCTGCCCTCATTAAAAGCACACAGTAGTTTTGTTTCAGGATTTCACACCAATGTATCATGGAGTGTACAGAGTGCTGTCATACACTGCCCGTGTGCTCCCTGCTGCTCATTCTGCTGCTGGAAGGAGTGTTACCTGCTGACAGCTCAGAGTTGAGTCCTTTCACAGGCGGTGCCCTCTCAAAACAAACAACCTTGCACATGGCTACAGTTATATGCACTAGGAGGGGGACAGCTTATATCCAATGACTGGTTCATGTGAAGGTGCAGAGGCCCTGGATTTGGACCATCATTAGAGGGGCAACCACCTGTGAGCCCTCCGAGGCATCAGTAAGGGCTTATGTCACAACCGTATCATAGTTCATCTTCCCCGTCTGCTAGTTATGCTGCCTCCATCTCCTTACAGGTATTCCTGAGGGCCCTCCTTAATTGACCACCTGTACACTAATCCCTGCCTCAGTCTGTTTCCAGGGAAATAATAAAAGAGCCACATTAAATCTGTTTTCCATGAGGATAATCAGAATGATAGTTTTTTTTTTGTTTTGTGGTAGGTGACAAGTTCTCTAGAAATCTGCCCTACCCAAGAAGGATCACCTCCCAAAATTACTTATTATTCCATCTGACTGGTAAATGGCCATGGGAAAAATTGATTTCTGCGTGTTAACAGTGGGGATTGACCAGTAAGTTGTAGCTCATGGATAGTAGAACCATCATGCATACTAATTACCTGTGAATTTACTTGTAAAATATAACCTAATTCCCATATTAAATTTTGGATTTCATCAGGCCATATAGGCAGAGACTGATTTTGATGGTAGGTACTTAAATAGATTTCATTCCTGAATTAATATTCCTCTTCTACCTGGAGGTAATGGGCAAATGTAAGCTGTAATTTGCTGATGAATATGGTAACTGACACAGTGTACTGACAATAAATGGATGTTTCTCTTGCTCTTTAGCATAGAATTACTTGGACATTAGAGACATTCTGAATATCAATGACATTCCTTGAGATTTACTCTATATACGATCACATAGTCTTTGAATATATTTTTGTTTCCTTTCCAATCTTTGTGATCTTACTGCATTTTTACAATCTTAACTCATTGATTAGGACCTCTGGGACATTATTAAGTAAAAGTAGTGAAAGTTGACATCGTTGAGCTTGAAAGTGTTTATTTAGTATTTTACCATTAAGCACTATACTGACAGTTTTTGTAGATGCCTTTTATAAGACTGAGTTAGTTCTCTTGTAGTTAGAGTTTGTTAAGAGATTTTTTTTTAAAAAACAATGGTGAATTGCTATTGAATTTTGTCAAGAACTTCTTTTCTGTGTATTGAGATATTTATATGATTTTTCTCCTCTGTTCTGTTAGTCAATTGATTTATAAATGTAAAGTCAACTTGAATACTTGGTCATGAGGATTTTCCCTTCATTTACTGCTGGATTGATTTACTAATATTTTGACAAGAATACTTGCATCTGTGTTCATGAGGAATATTGCTATGTAATTTTTTTCTTGTGGTGTCCTCATTAGGTTTTGGTATTAGGGTTATGTTGACCTCATAACATCAGTTGGAGGATATTCCTTCATTTTTATATTCTAAAAGTTTATGTAAGACGTATAGTAAATGTTTGATGTAATTAATCAGTGAAACTATCTTGGCCTATAGCTTTCTTTGTGGCTTTGTGGGAAGATTTTAAATTATACTTTAATTTTCTTAGTGATATTAAGATTTCTTTCTTGGTTTATTTATTGTGTAACTAGAAGCCTGTATCTTCAAGTTCTTTTCCTTCATTTTGCCCATCCTCTCAACCCTCTCCCTCTGACAACCATCAGTTTGTTCTCTGTATTTATAAATCTCATTCTGTTTTTTGTTTGCTTGTTTTTTAATTGTTTTGTTTTTAAGATACCACATATGCATAAAGTCATACGGTATTGGCTTTTCTCAGTCTGACTTATTTCACTTAGCAAAATACCCTCTAGGTCCATCCGTGTTGTCGCAAATGGCAATCTTGTCTTTTTCATGGCTGTGTAATATTCCATTATATCTATCTCCATCTCTGTCTCTATCCCTATCATATCTATCTATCTACCTATCTTATCTATCTATCTATCTATCTATCTATCTATCTATCTATCTATCTATATCACATTTTCCTTATCCTTTCCTCTATTGATGGACACTAGGGTTGCTTCCATATCTTGGCTAACGTAAATGGTGCTAAAGTAGACATAGAGGAGCATATATCTTTTTGAATTAGTGTTTTGTTTTCTTTGGGTAAATATCCAGTAGTGGAATTATTGGATCATACGGTATTTCTATTTTTAATTTTTTGAGGAACTTCCATACTGCTTTCCACAGTAGCTGCACCATCTTGCATTCCCACCAACAGTACATGAGGCTTCCATTTTCTCCATACATTTACCAACATTTGTTATTGTCTTTTTGTTTTTATCCATTCTGATAGGTGTAAGATTATATTCTTGTTGTGGTTTTGGTTTGCATTTCACTGATGATTAATGATGTTGAGCATCTCTTTATTGTCTGTTGGCTCTCTGTATCTCTTCATGGAAAAATGTTTATCCAGGTTCTCTGCCCATTTTTTAAATTGAATTATTTGATATTTTGGTGTTGAGTTGTATAAATCCTTTATATATTTTGGATATTGTTCCTTATTGGATGTATCACTTGCAAATATCTTCTCCCATTCAGCAGGTTGCCTTTTCTTGTTGTTGATGATTTCCCAGGGAATATGGTCAGTGATACTGTAATAGTGTTGTATGGTGACAGATGGTGGTGAGTGTAGAGAAGTTGAATAACATAACATATAGACAAGTTGAATCACCATGTAGTATACCTGAAAATAATGTAACATTGTATGTTAATTATATGTCAATAAAAAAACTAAAAAAAGTATTTTTTTGGTATTGGTTTTGGGAGCTGTAATTTTCAAGGACTGTCCATTTTAACTCAGTTGTCAAATTTGCTGGGTTATTTTGAAGATTAATTTGTTCAAAATATTTTCTTATTAACATCTTGATGTATATAGGATCTATAGGGATGTCCCTACATTCATTTCTAATATTGGTAATTGGGTATTGCTGTGTCCCTCCCTCCCACCCTCCCTCCATTCCTTCTTTCCTCCTTCGATCCTTCCTTCCTTCTCTCCCTCCTTCCCATCTTTCCTCCTTTAAAAAAAATTAGCCTAGGGGCGCCTGGGTGGCTCAGTCGGTTAAGTGTACGACTTTGGCTCAGGTCATGATCTTGTGGTTTGTGGGTTCGAGCCCCACGTCTGGCTCTGTGCTGACAGCTAGTGGAGCCTATTTCAGATTCTGTTGTCTCCCTCTCTCTCTGCCCCTCCCCCACTCATGTTCTGTCTCTGTCTCAAAAATAAACTATAAAAAAAATTTTTTTTAAAATTCGTCCTTTTGGGGATTATAAATTTTGTGAATCATTTCAGACTTAGCACTTCGATTTTGATGTTTTCTATTGCATTTTTCCTATTTTAATAATGTTAACAATTTTTAAATTATGTTCCTACCATGTATATCATGCATTTTATAGAATTTATCTCTAATTCTCAAAAGGGTATTACCACTCTTAGTTAAAAATGTGTGGAAAATAAGGTGCAAAGAAGTTAATTATTGTATCTTATTAAAGTCAAGGGCTATATTTGAATTTAGGTCTTTCTGATCTCAAAGATGATGTCTTTTACTACATCATAGTGACTCATGGCAAAATTGTAGTGTTTGGATATATGAATTATGATTCTAAGTCCAGTTCTTGCCACAGCACTAATTAATACCACCAAATTGAACAGATATATTTGGGATGCCTAATTTGTATAGCTACAAAACCTACATCAAGTTTTGATGGGGTAGTCAAACCAGCATATGTACTAATTACATCTAGAGACAATATTGGTGTTTTATAATTTGCAGCAGGAAGTCTTATCAAGGGTGAGAACAGAAAAATTCTTGTAGAAACTAATCACAGAATGGAAGTATAGAACATTTGCCTTTTGTTTTTTCCATGGCAGTTACTCTTACTGAAGCACCACATACTCTCCCTCTGTTCTCCTCCCTTTGGAAGATCACATTTTTGGAGTTTGCCCTAATGAGGTATTTCCCATTAGATCCAGTCCACAGTGATGCCCTATCAACCACATTTGATGGATTGCAAAATGACCCCAAGTCTTTACCCCTGAGAGAATAGTGGACAATGTCAGGTACCCACCTACGTGTCTTTACCTCTAAAGGATATGGATGTTGGGGTGAATATATATCAATAAGACTATTTGGTCTACAAAGATAAAGTTATTTTATTTTGGAGAATTCTTTAATATGTTGGAATAATTCTATGGTAAATACAAATAATTTGAAAAGGCTACCTCAGATCAGTTTTCTATTTATTACATCACAGTCAGTGGAGTAAATGCAACAATGGTTGGTCTTAGATCTCTGCAGCTTTGTTGAAAATGAGTAAATATGACTACCAGGATGGTCTCTGTTTTTTTAATATTTCATCTGCTTGTGAGGTAGTATGTGTCCATTTAGTCCTCTGACTCCTCAGATCTTACTGTTTAGTCCTTGTAGTATGAAGCATCCATTCTTGATCTATTCCCGACTTTTTATGTCTCTTCTTCCAGTTTTCTTTTTTTAAAATTTGTTTATTTAAATTCAAGTTAGTTAACATACAGTATAGTATTGGTTTCATGAGTAGAAACCAGTGATTCATTACTTATACATAACACCCATTGCTCATCCCGACAAGTGTCCTCTTTAATGTCCGTCACCTATTTAGCCCATCCCCCTACCCACCTTCTCTCCAATTTTCTAATAAAATGTATTTATGTGTTTTCCCATTCATGTGAATTCTAAGATGAGAGAAGACAGTCAGGTAACCAATTCCATTTTATTAATGTCCTATAACATTTTAACATACACTTACACAAGTACTAGAAAAAGGTAATAATGAAAATATAATACTAGGTGGGGGCTATTTCTGCCAATATATGAGTTCGTATATAAATTTTACAAAGTGTTCGAACAAGGCTGATAACGTTCAAATTAGTTTAATGTTAATTGGGCTTCCTAATCTGTGAAATCAACACAATGATAGTATCTTTCTTTTAAGTTTGTCACAGTGATAAAAGTGAACTGACATATAAAAAGTTCGATGTTTGTGCCATATTAAATACTTAATAGTCATTAGCTACATTATAATTATTGTTTCTATAAATTTAGCAATTAATATGTAAGTTGAGGTAAAGGGATCAGTTTAATCTCTTTTCAAACCTAACATCTTACCTAGGGGAAAAATGCATTTGTAAGAGTAAACATGTAGAACAGTGTTTTTTTTTCCATCCTTTGGGGTGAGTACTGTCCCTTTTAGCAATGTATAATATCTGACTTACACATTTCAAGTGTACCTTGTAGCATCAGTTGACCATATTTCATTAATAAGGGTATAGGTTTACCAATAAAAGCTCTGACTTGAGAAAACATGAGAGGCAAGGTCATAAATAAGAGCAAGGAAACTCCATAAGTCAAATAAGGCTGACAGTTGGGCAAGTGGGAGCCAGATGAGGAGAAAGATGGCCTCTTATAATACAGACGAAAACATTTCCAAATACTGACTAATCCACATTTCTCTTCCTTCAAATGACACATAGTAATTTTTATAAATGTCATGTTTATAAGTGCCTTTATTACAAAACACAAATTTCTAGACTTATTATGAAGGTACAAAATACACAAGGAATTAATAAAGTCTCAAGTCTACACATGATAGACACATAAACATATTAAGACAATATGGTGTGGCTGAGGTGCTGTGACAGCCTGGAAAAGAAAAGTTAAACTTTACATGGGGGCTTTGACGTGAACTCTGTGCTGGAGAGGACACTGCATTAGGATTGCAAAGCATAGGAGGAGTCACTGAGTAAGGAGTTAGGAGTTCTGGGAAAATTATCCTTTACTGAACTTGCCTACGTGTTATCCTCTGATATTGTAGTAAATGTCACATGACTATTGTCTTTCTTGAACCATTTAACTGCTATATGGGTGGATATTTTATCCTCATTAAACAGGTCTTGAAATTGATAGTCATAAAGAACATAGGCTCAAGTTTACACAATTAGTTAGAGTTAGATGTGACCTTCAAACTAGGACTGTATGACTCGATATATTTTCCATTTCTAAAACAGTACCCTGAGGACATTACAGGAAAAGATCTTAGGTTGGCTAAGTTATGGCATTTGGGGACAGAATGGTGAGCTGGAAAAAGAGTAGGTCAGTGTTACTAGAACACGTAGCTTTGGGAAAGTAAAAGGTATTGCAAAGAAATGAAGTTGAAGGATTTTCTCCTACTCTGTTCTCTCTAAAGCTTATCCTTTCATTTCAAGGTTTATATTCATCATATCTACTCACTTATACAAAATGTCACCTTCATTTCTCACACATATCATCGTATCAAACTACAAATCTGCATTTCTAAGTTTATTCTCTTTCACTTTCCTGTATCTTCTCCATCTTAACGAAAGAATTGTCACAAATGTAGAGGACTTTTAGCTAACTATTCATATAAAAAATGTAGACCTTCTGTTTCCCCAAACCCTGGATTCCATCTTATTATCTTGAACCTAAGAATGAACTTTAAATGAACTAATTGCAACTGACCTGTAGCTATTCATGTCTTTTGGGAGCCAACATCTTAAACTTGATTTACACTTCTGTTGAAATGCACGCTAGCCAAAGTAAATTAGAGGCTAAACTTTCTAGTTCAAAATCCGCTGGCTTATTAAATTTGCAGTGGTGTTCCATTTCATGTAAAGATGGTTTAGCCAGCCCTAGTCTTGATCTACACTGCTCATCAGAGGCTCTATGACACTGTTTTTGAAAGAAAAGTATTAAGCCTAAAGTTTTGGCCACATTCCAGGTTAGGTCATTGGGTTCTGCCTCTTAAATTCTCTCTGTGGCTTTTGATTATGTTCTTGGTTATTTTATCTGTCCTCTCTTTTGACTGTTGGGAAGCTTGCTTTAATAGTCCACTGAACACATATACTTGTGTGTGGCACTGAGATCCAAGTCCTCAGGTCAGTAGGTTTAGGAGATTCCTACAAAGTGCTCTTATGTTAATAACTGAGGAGTCTCTGGGTATCCTTCTATTCCTGTAATCTATTGTAGTATTACAAATCATTCCAGAACTTAGTAGCTTAAAACAAAGATGACATTTATTTTACTTAAATTTCTGCAGTATAGGTGGGGCTTGTGGAGAGAAATGTTTCTGTTTCACTTGACATTAACGGGACCAGCCCCCAATCTGGGGACTAAAATCACCTGATGGCTTTCTCATTTGCATGTCTGGCTATTTGCTGTGGAACTATGGCATTGGATTTATTTAGGGAAACTGACTGGGAGGTTGTACTGCATTATTTAGTTCCCTTTCCATGAGGTTAGGTTTCTCTATTAGAAAAAAGTTTTTCTGAATGAATGATGGCTTTATTTATTGCTTTGTTAACTAGGAAACTGAGAGTATAATTATAGATCAGCTATATAAATAGGATTTCATATTATGCACTTGGGGGTATAACTTTAACTTTGGTTATTTGTGATGGTTAATTTTATGTGTCAGCCTGGCCGGACCACAGTGCCCAGATATGTGAACAAACATTGTTCTAGATGTTTCTGTGAGAGGTTTTGTTTTGTTTTGCTGTTGAAATTAATATATAAACTGAGGAGCTTTGAGTAAAGCAGATTACCCTCCATAATGTGGATGGGCCTCATTCAGTCAGTTGAAGGCATGACTAGAAAGAAAGATTAGTCTTCCCCAAACAAGAGGAAATTCTGTTAACAGATGGTCTTTGGATTTGAAATGCAACCTTGGCTCTTTTTGCACTGCTATCCTGCTGGCCCACTCTGTAGAGGTTCCACTTGTCAGTTTTAATAATTTTGGGAGCCAATTTCTTAAAATAAACCTCTTCCTATTATAGGGTCAGGGAAAGCCTGGGCTAATAAATCAGTATTTCCTTCAGACTTATTTTCTCTTTGCCTCAATTTCCTCACCCTATATTTTATACTACATAATTTAAGGCTATGAAAAATTCATTTTAAAATTAAACATGGAGTAAATGTATCACTCAGCAAGTGAAACACAGAAAGGATGACCTCTAAAAAATATTCAGGTGCTATTCCAGGGCACCTGGGTGGCTCAGTTGGTCAAGTGGCTGGCTCTTGATCTCAGCTCAGGTCTTGATCTCAGGGCTCTGGGTTGGAATCCTATGTTGGGGCCCTGCATTGGGGCCTGCTTTCAGGCCCCACATTGGGTGTAGATGTGGAGCTTACTTAAAAATGAAATAAAATAAAACAGAACTATTCTATGAGTCTTGAAAGAACAAACTTCCATATTGGGGAGAGTGTCACATGGCAGGGAATGGTCAATAGTTTCTTGTTGCTGGGAGCGTCCCCCGAATAACAGCCAGCAAGAAAGTAGGTGTCTTAGCTTTAGATACATGGAACTGAATTCTGCCAACAGCCAGTAGGCTTGAAAGACGTCCACAAGACTCAGAAGAGGTCACAGACCCTGATGACTTCTTGATTTTATCCTGGTGAGAGCCTGAGCAGAGGATCCTGCTTGCTGTGCCTACACTCCTGGACTGGGAACACTGCAAGATAATAAACTTAAGCTGCTGTCTTTGTGGTAATTTGTTACACAGCAGTAGAAAACTGATGCAGAGAAAATCAACCCAGATTTGCCAAATCAAGATAAATTCTGGAAAAATGAATTAATAATGCAGATTATCATCAGATTTGCTTGCATCAATGTTTTATGTGAGGAGGTAGTAGAATAACATAATTATGATATTGAAGAAAAAATAAGAGCCAAAAACCTCATATTTAGCCAAACTGCACTTCAACTAAAAAGGCTGTAGATAAATTGCTATGAGCATTTGAGAACTCATGAACCTTTTAAACAGAGGACTCTAGTAAAGAACAATGTTCAGGAATCAAATGACTGGAGAGGTATTGAGGACAGAGTTAGTTGTGAGCTTAACATGTATACTGACCTGTAGGATTCAGACTAAATGATGACCAAAACAGAGAAGCAAATATGTGTAATAGTAATATCCTCTGGCAATGTAGATACAATACAGATATAAAAAATGGAGAGAGCATGGGGGAACCATATAAACTATGGAATACAATTTTTTTCACCTTATTATTAATAATTGAAAGCAAAGATTATACTTCAAACTGAATGGTAAGGTAGAGGGCAAAGACAGGAAGAAGAATATGCTAGATAATTTTAATTTTGTTTGCAGTGGGGAATTCATCAGCAAAGTACACATGGATTCTATGTATTATATTTGTATTGCTCACAGTAGAAATCACTTGATAATGGCCCAAAATAGAGAATGATGGAATTATATAAAGATATTGTATATAGGTTACCCTTAGGAGAATCAAAGAAAATTTTGTACATAATCTTTGTATACTACTTTGGAATAATTGCCTGAATATATTATATGATTAAGTGAGATGAAACCAAGTTTGTAGTATGCTGCAGTTCATCTAATACATTGGGAGACACAGATGTATCACACACGTATACATATGCTTTTATTTTAAAAAATAAATTTAAAAAATATTTACTTAAAAAATANGAAGAAAGTTAGAAATTAAACTTCTTAAGATGACTACATCTCATATTGCAGATATGATTTTGGCATTTATGTAATTATAAAACAGATTTCAATTAAAATTTGTTTCTAATCAATTAAACTTATAAAAATAAAAAAAAAATGAAACAAAACAAATGAATGTAAAAGTATATACAATTGATGCAAAATTCCACATGGGAGAACTTTTCCGGTTGGGTTTTATCCCAGTTGATTCGATAATCCAGTTGGGTTTCCACCCCCCTCATGGACATCCATGGGATGTATCCTGAGGACCAAAAGAAGTGAAAAATAAATTTTCTCAAACTTTTCTTGGCCATCCATTTGTGGTAGTGTTGGTAGTGTCATTTGGTGCTCTCTGGGTGTGGCCTTGTACCTGAGCTGGCTTCATACGTGGTTTGATTTAAGAATGCAATGCTAGATTCAGATGAGTGAAAATTCTCGCAAAAAGTTCCCTTCACAAAGAGTAAAATAAAAAAAAAAATAAACATAATGGGAAAGGAATTATTTTTTATATATTTATATATCTATTATTTCTCTTTCCTATATTTACCCATTTTCTGTTTATCCTGTCAACTTTTTTTCTAATGTTTATTTATTTTTGAGAGAGAGATAGAGAATGAGCACGGAAGGGGCAGAGAGAGAGAGGGAGACACAGAATCTGAAGCAGACTCCAGGCTCTGAGCTGTCAGCACAGAGACTGATACAGGGCTGGAACTCAGGAACCACTAGATCATGACCTGAGGTGAAGATGGATGCTTAACCAGCAGAGTCACCCAGGCACCCCTATCCTGCCCACTTTTAATTTCTGTTCTTTGGTTTGAGAAGTATCTAGTCAAGTCTTGTGACATTAGGAAGGGTCTTCTTCTGGTCTGGGTAGGAGAGTTCTGGTGTGGGAGGGGAAAGAGAAGAATATAAACGGCAGCAACAAGCTCTTTAGATATATTGATTAAAAAATTCCCCTTGGTTTTCCTTGCATGTTCCTGTGAGTTCATTCTTTCTTTTTCCAACATATTCCCTTTTATATTATATTACTTAATTGAGAAAAAGGGGGAAAAATAAATTTTGTTTCTTTTTTGGTGTCTGCCAATAAGACCCTCATCTTCCTCCTTTCCCCCCTGAATTCCTCAGCCTTAGAAAGTTTTACAGAACTACCTTGCCTTGGAAATCAACAGATGAGACCAACTCATGCCAGTCTTGCTGTGCTTTTATTTCTTTATAAGTTGTTTTAGAGATTGCTCGGAGATGTGAAGATCTTGCTCATTACATTGTCCTTGCATATACCAAGTGTATGTCAGTTTATTCGCTTTAAAAAAGTACTGATTTTCCTAATCCAGTGGAACAAAAATTGCTGGCAACTATAATCATATACCCTATATAGTTATGAAATGCATGCTAGAGACAAAACAAGCAACTGAAAATCTGAAACTATTATTGTGATTTGTACAGTTGCCTTTTTGAAAGGTATGTGCTGAACATCATCTTCAATTTTTTTTCAAGCAGGAGCTTGCAGAAAATGAGTATTAGAAACTGTTATGCCTTTGGATGAGACCAAGGCCCATTGATTTAATTGAATGGGATAAGGAAGGGGGCTCTTTCCCACATATTTCCCCACTTAAGAGATGATTTATCTCAGCAAATGGGATAAATGTAAAAGCCTATCAGCTCTTTCTTCTTTTCAAGGCCTTCATTACTCATCCTGGACCCACCTCATGTTCTCTTATTTCATAGATATTTTGAGGTTGCCCCAGCAATCTTGCTCTTTGCCACCCCCTTTACATAAACTTCCAACTTAGATCATCTCTTTTTTTTTTCCTCCTCCTTCTGACTATAGGATTTCTCCATGAGCACTCAGCTAACACTTGGCAGTCAAGAGGCAGAGAGGTCTTAGAGGTGTTGGGTGAAAGGGTGAGAAGGTTTTATATGTGGAGAAGATGTGAACTGTTGTAGTAGGATGTCTGAAAATATGGCTACCAATTTCCTCATGTCTGTGGTTATATACTACTCTGTCTTCAAGAGTGGGATCCAGTCCCCTTCCTACTGAATCTCAGCCGATTCTGTGACTTTCCTTGACCAGTTGAATACAGAAAAGGTGAAACTGTGTGATCTTAGACTTGGGTTTTGAGAACTATTGTTGACCTCTTGAGATCCAGCACCATGTTAAAAGGCTTAGCTCCATCAGCTCCCAGGATTTTAGTCATACTAGGTTAGTCTCCAGATATCAATATAAAGCCATCTGAGAGGTTCAGATCCAATCCAGCATCCTGTGGAATGCACTGCAATATCATGAGATGCAAACAAACCATCTGGCTAAACCCAGCCAATTCAAATAATTATGAAAGCTTGTTGTTGTTTTAAGCCACTGAATTTTGGGATGATGGTGTTATGCAGCAACGGTACTCTGATACAGTCACCAACATGATTTTACTTTCAGACAAAGTTGGGGGGGCACGAATAGAATGTAGTCTAGTGAAATAATTGTTGGGGATAATGGAGCCCTTCCGCAGTTTCTTCCCATATACCCTTGTTAAAGAAGAAGAAAGCCTGTCACTTGTTATAGGTGTCAAAACTGATTGTATTCAGACTAAGGGACCGAGACTCCAATATAGACTGAATTCCTCTCCAATTGAGACAAAATTGACTGAGGATTTTAAAGGGAGAACAGTGAGGGAACAAAAAACGACTACTGGGAAGTAAAGGAGAGAGCAGGGGAGGGACTACAAAGAGGAAATGTTACTAAAGATGGTAAATGGAGAATTGCCAACTGAAAATGTTTTGGCAAGGTGGGTCAGGACAATGTATATCTTGCAGTTTGACAGCATTGCATTTTCTTAGGCAAAGATTCAGCATGGGGGCTGGGGTTACCTTGAGGGGCATGGCTTAATGAAGGTGGAAGCCAAGCTACTGTTCAATCAAGGCTCTTCTCACAGTGTTGGGCCAAATCTCTGTGTTACATAGGAGTTCACAGTTTATACCCTTTTATGCAGATGATGTCAAGTCCTTCTTCATAGATGAGGCAGGGCATAAAGTCTTAGCCTCCACACCAGTACATTCTTCATGGTGGGATGAGGTGTTCTGTTTAAAATTTCTACCTCTTCCCTTTGATCTTTCCCATCTTATTTCCTTATCGGTTTTGTTTCATGAAATAACACTTCTTCCTTTATTTTCTCTCATAATCTCTGCAATAGCTCTTCCTCAATATCAAGACTCTTCATTATTATTAACTCTTCCTGCAAGTTGAACTCTTGGTATCTTCTCTTCCGTTTCTTTGCTTCATGACTGAGTTCTTCAAGGTGATTATGAACACGCACTCTCCTCACTTCTTATCACTTACTGTAAGTAGATTTACTTTTCTGCTGAACCTTAGCTGGGAAAGCTCACTAATGATCTTTAAACTTATTAATCTAGTAAGAATACTCACTTCATCTGGAAACTTTTTCTTCCCATTCTATTTTTGGTTTTCCCCCTTGTCTTTCTGTTTATTTCCAGGCATGTTCATGTTTTAACTGTTCATCAATCACCTCTTTAATGGAAAGATTGTTGACCAGGATTTTTCCTTTAAGCCCCTTTCTCTCATTTGACTCTCCTTTGTTGAAGTCATTGATCCTATGTTCTCACAGTTATCAAGGTATGTCTTTGGTCTAGTCCCTGTTATGAATTTTTCTACTTCATTTTACAGCTGTTTGCAAAAAAGAGGCCATAGAAACTCAATCATTCTCTGTTACCAGTACTGACTCTTGCCAATCCTTGGCTCCTTCTACTTTGCATTTGGTGGCAAGGTCCTTTTGCCAAATCAGGTATATGGGCTTGATCCTACTCTACTATGCTTTTTCTTACCTCTTTAATGTAATTAGTTTCTGTGTCTTAAATATATCATGATTTCCTCCTTTGGTTCTCATTTTCACTTCCACTGTCTTAGCTGAGACTTCTTGCCTGGACTGTTTCAAAAGTCTTCAAACTGTTCATCAGTTACTTTTCCTTCTTATTAATTTCCAGTCTCTCCTTATCTGTACTGATGATTGTTCCAAAATAAAGATATTATCACCCTGTGCTTTAGTCTTTGGCTACACTCATGGCAAAGCTGAAATGTCATTTCCAGTGTGAAGCCCCCACCGTGCTTTTTCACTCTTCACCCTCTTTGTTCTCTATACTCTACCTGACAAAAATGTCTCTTAATGCCCTTAGCACACCATTTTGCAGTTTACGTGTCTCAAGGTCTTAAAGCCAGCAGCTTCCATTGCTTACCTCTTTGGATCCAGCTTGGGCTCAGTGAGCCCTCCGATGTTTCAGTCACAATGGATGAGACACCACATATGAGAGTGAAACCATTGTAGAAATTCCAGTCCTAATCAAGCACCCTGTTGATTGCAACTACAGGTATGACTCCAGCCAAATACTGGGAAGATATATTTCTAGTTTCTTTAGTGAAGGAATTGTTGCTTGATTTTTGATTACCTATCATCTGTTAAAGGGATTGGTAAACTATATCCATGGGCCATATGCATAAACTTTACAAAGTTTACAATAAAACTTTGTAAATAAAGTTTTAATGAAATACAGCCATGCCCATTTGTTTTACATATTTTCTGTGGCTTTTTTCATGATACAATTACATAATTGAATGGTCAAAACAGAGCTCTTCTAGCTCACAATGCCTGAAATTTACTATCTAGCAGACACTGTATCTTACAGGAAAATTTTTGTAGCCTGTTGTGAATGATTGGATAAAATGTGCCATGAAAAGAATGGATCACGTTATGAATAAAGGATGGTATGTAACTTTGGGAAACTATAGCTGACATAACAAATAAGCCCCAATATTTTTATAATTTAAACAGAAGCAACGTTTCTGTGTGATGCATTTAGCACTTAACAGGTTAGCAAAGAGCTTCCTCCACACAGTCATTCAGGAAATCTAACAAATGTAAGTTCTTCAATATGCAGTTTCCGAATAACCCTGGATGTAGAAGAGTCAGTATACCCAAGAAGGAGAACAGAGCATGATATTTTGGCAAACAGATATCAGACTCTGCCATGATTAGTATCATTGCCATTGGTATAATTTTATTAACAGGTGTCCCCTCTATACATGTTCAAGTTCATTTAGTAAGTGAACATTCTTTCACATTAATTTTTTAGTAGAATTATTTCCCCAAACATCAAGGTAAGATAAAGGGCACTTTGGTAAGGATGGTGACTTTGGTAAGAACTTAGCAGGGGAAAAAAGCAAGTAACTTCTGGAGTAAGGAGCATTTTGAGGGGAGAACAGTTCTCACATTGTGAGACTTTTGTTATTCAGAAAAAGCATTAAAGCCTTGAGTTGTTAGGAGGTTGAAGAGAGAGGTGACCAGAAAAGAGAAAGGGAGACAGAAAAGGAAATATGAGGGTCTGGAAGAAAGCTTCACATCTTTGTCTTGGGCTGTTCATAGCATGAGGTTTCAGGGAATGTGTTGCAAAGATGACTAGTCATTTAGGGAGTGTCCCAGAGAAGCAGCATTGTGAAGCTACCACGAAGCAGGATCCAATCTCTTTTCAGGCAAAGTGACTCACTTTTCTTTTGAACAGTTTCCCAAATAATAGTAATAACAAAAGTGATGGAGAAAGCAGATTATAGAGTTCTAGAATTTCAGTGATAGGAATGTGAAAGCCATTAAGTTGAAAATGCTTTCTTCTGGAAGATCAAGCTGTAGTTACATGGTGTAACTCCATGCTCATTGAATGTGGGGTTCACTGAAGTTGAGCATTAGAGAAAGAAACACAGGAAAGATAGACTGATTTCTAAAAAGAGGAGTTATCTTTCTTTTAAGATTGGGGGGGGAAGAGTGGTAGGTAAGGAATAGGCAATTTTGAAAGAAAACTTCTTTGTCTAGAAATTTCAGGTTCCAAATTGGTTCATAAGTTAATTAATTGTTTATTGAGCCAAAAAAGGAAAGCTAAAATACCCCATATCCCTTCAAGTAGTTTAGAAACATCAGTTCACAATGTAAGACAATGTACAATGAAGCATAAATGTATGGGACTCATTGTAAATATATGGCAAATTCTCTGAGGAAATTAGGGCAAGAGCAAATCAGTTATGTATTGCCAAAATGCTGAACAGCAAACTACCTCAAACCTTAGTGGCTTAAAATAAAGATTATTTATTATTCCTCAGAAGTTTATAGTTTGGCTAGATGATTCTTTTCACCGATACCAGACATGTCTGCTCTTGGCTGGATTTATTTATGCATCTGTGGTCAAATGGTGGGCCAGCACGGGGTGGCCGATCTAGGACCATATCAGCTGGGGTAGCATGGCTTTCTTCCCTGCAGTCCCTCAGCCTCTCTAGTTTAGCAGTTCTCAAACTTTTTGGTCTCAGGATTCCTTTATATTCCTAAAAGCTTTCCAAAAGCTTTGGTGTGGGTTGGTTGTAATTATTAATATTTACTTTATTAAAAAGTAAAATTGAGAAATTGAAAATATTTATTACTTTATTACAAATAACAGTAACAATAAACAGAGTAAAACATAATTGTTTTATATTAATGACATGTTTCTGTGAATACTGTATTTTTCAAAACAAAAGGTTTTTTAAAAAAGAAACTTTTTTTGCAATCTTTTTAATGTCTGGCTTCATAGAACATAAATTCTCTTTTCTGCTTCTTTCATCCATTTTAATGTTTTTGATTGAAACATAAAGAAACTTTGGCTTCACACAGATCTTTAGATGGAATAGGTAGGAAATTGCAGACTCACTAAAAAGTCTTGGAAAGCCCTAGGATTCCTTGGACCAGGTCTGGTGAACTGTTCTCTTCAAGTGCTCTATAAAATTTATCATGGCAAACTTTGAGAGAAAAATGTTAAGAATGCAAAAAGAACATACCTTATAACAAATTGCGATTTTTTTTTACCCTGAAGTGGGCCATTCACAGTGGATGGTATAAAAATAAACAAAAAAACTAGTTCCCCTAATTTAATAATATGTTGTAACAACAACAACCAAAAAAAAAAGAAAAAACCTATGATTTTTGGGCCAGTGTCCCAAATCACTTCATGCCAAAAATGCAACAAATAAGAATTTTAATCATGGGAAAAAGTTTCAAAGGATCTGACTAAATGCCTAGGTTGAATTTGATAAAGCTATGACCTTAACTCCCATATACCTTTCTTTATTCAAGGGATATTTTTTACCACTCAAAAAATTCCAGCCAATTTCATTGAGATTCTTCTTGTTCCAGAAACTTCCTCAAAACTGACCTTTCATTCCCTAGTGACCTGGGCAAGAATTTCTCAGAAATCAAAAGCCTGGCTGCTCTGTCCGTTTGGGAGTGGCATTTCCTAACGTTTTGATTGGAAAAGACGCTTTGAGTTCTAACAAATTCATTTCAAAAAGAATGAACTCAAGTTTCTTTGCCAAGTGCCATATACAAAGCTCATTACAAACTCTTGATAAAAGTAATGCAGTTAAAGAATACAAATGTGAATTATTCTGGTTTTAAAATCCCATTATATTATTCATGTATTTCTACTCTACTTCAACAAGTAGCTAATGATACTAGTATGAATTCCAACCCCTATTTTAGGCTACATATTAAGAATAAATGCATTTCAATAACAAGTACCTTATAATCAAATTTTAAAGCACAAATAATTTAACAATTATGAAAAGCACACAGAAGGGAAGCTAATCATAGACAATCTTCTCCAAAAGCTACCACTGTTACCGTTTGTTTTTTTCCCAATGCATTTAATTTTGTGGATATTATTAATAAAAGATATCCTACTTTGATTTTACAACTTTCTTTTTAACTTAAGATATATGGTAATTTTTTTCCTTTGTGATTAACAGTAGAGGTAGTTTTTTTTTTTTAAATAAACAATAAACATATAGCATGCTTACTGGGAGGGATTCTCTCTTTATGTAAGAACAATGACTGTGGAAGGCATTAAGAGTGACGTCAGAAGGAGAGAGATGGAACCCGTCCCTAGGAAGTCTTAGATCCTCCCAGGCGGCCATGGCTCTGTGTTTCCTTCCTACTGCCCTTGAGGGGGACGTGTGGTTTGTGTAGTCCTCTGGGTTTGGCCCTCCTGGGAGAATAATTCTGTCATTTCCATTAGGAAGATGATTTATTGAAGGCAGTTCCTTTTTAGGATTGGACAGGAAAATCAGCCTTGCATCCTGATGGTGCTTATTTCCTCTGTAAAGCCCTTTAGTGATGAGGTGGTAGCAATTACGTTGGCCTTAAACTGAATCACAGGCACCTCTCTAATTGCTTCCGTAACCCTATCTGCTAGCACACAGAGGTAACCACCGTATCCTCCTGGTTTGGAGTGGATGAGAGGCCGGGGATGCAGCTCCCAGATTTCTCACTAGAGAGCATCTAGCCCAGTAACAGATATGCCCTAGGGTTATGCTGGAGAAGCCGGATACTGAGAAGGTTACGATTGCACATGCCCTTGTAAAAGCGAATATGACTGCAGCTGGAAAAGAATTTCCTATGAAGGCACATGGCAAAACAGTTTGCTTCAATCTACCAATATCTATGCATGCTCTCTTTCTACCTCACAGAACCTTAGAGAATTTGATGGTGGTTCAGTTTCCCCATTAGAGGCACACGTTAAGGAGGAGCCCCTGTACCCCAGCAGAGGGCAGTTTCCTCAAGCCATTGCAGGGCTCCCTCTTGCTTCTCAGATGTGGTCGTTCCCACCTTGTTCTGGGGAAAAGTAAACTTGTAGTCAGGGATCTGGTTCCACAGCAGCTTGGGTTGTGTTCAACTGGTCATTCACGCAGACACTTCCTTTGAAAAATACAAGTGAGAGCAGTTGTGGTTGAGAAGAATGTGCACCGCACTGAGGGTAAAGAGGTCTGTGTTTCTGGCCTTGGATTTGTCACCAAACAGCCTTGTGATGGTAAGCAGGTCATGTGAGCTCAATTCTGCATCTGCAGTGAGGGTTTTGGATGGTATGACTAAAGATTTTACTTACAGTCGAGTTTTCATAAAATGCCTCCATAGCCCTGATAAAAATACATTTCAAAGCTGTGAGTTTGAAATTAAAGAAATAGTGATAGCTCTTTAAAGTCACACTGACTCAGTTCAATTGATTCATAATAGAAACTTTGTATCTTGTCATCCTCCTATCTATGATACAGTCAAACTAAACAATCTTTCATTTTAGGAAAACTCAACTGGGCATGACATTATGAGAGTGAGACTGGATTTCTCTGATCCTGTGTTGGCTTCTCTCTAGCTATCTGCCTGGGCAAATCACCTCAACCTTTCGATTCCTGGCTTTCTCATTAGCAAAATGAGTGGGGTGAACTAGATCAATAGCTAAAAAAGGATCAGTAATTGAGTAGGTTTGGGGAAAGAGGAGGTCAAGATAAACAGGGTTTTAAACTGTAGCAAGCTTGAAACCTTTCCACAGTGTCGTTCAATGTGTATCTGCTGGGATACTTTTTCCAGAGTGACATTCAAAACATTGGACAACTGGTCAACCTATCACTGACCCATCAGAATGAAGGCTGGCTGCAGTTCTAAAGCTGCTCGAGAGGCCCCCAGTGGCATCAGCCAATTGCTGCTGGGTTCTGGGGAGGTCTGGAAAGCAGCTGTTACTGAGAGAATGGGCATTCGTTCGATAGCTGTTGATTAGTTTGTATAAAGTGCATGGTCCCCCCTTATCCATGAGGGATACATTCCAAGACACCCAGTGGATGCCTGAAATGACAGGTAGTACTGAACCCATGTATGCTATTTTTTTCCTGTATACACATGACTATGATAAAGTTTAATTTATGAGTTAGACACAGTAAGAAATTAACAACAATGAATAATAAAATAGAACATTTATAACAGCATACTGGAATAAAAGTTACATGGCTGTGGTGTCTTCCTCTCTCTCAAAATATCTTATTTTTGGGGCGCCTGGGTGGCTTAGTTGGTTAAGCGTCCGACTTTCGCTTAGGTCATGATCTCACGGTTCGTGGGTTTGAGCCCCGCATCGGGCTCTGTGCTGACTGCCAGCTCAGAGCCTGGAGCCTGCCTCAGTCTGTGACTCCCTCTCTCTCTGACCCTCCCCTGCTCACACTGTCTCTCTCTCCTAGAAATAAATAAAACATTAAAAAAAAATAAAACAGTTTAAAAAAAAATATCTTATTTTTATTATGCTCACCCTTCTTCTGGACACGATGTGAGATGGTAAGATGCCCATGCGATGAGATGAAGTGAGGCGATTGACACAGGCGTCGTGAGTTTTAGGCTGCTATGGACCTTCTGTCTGCTTCAGGCTGCAGCAGGTAACTGAAATCATGGAAGGCGAAGCCGTGGATAAGGAGGAACTATTATTGAGTGTCAGTATTTTCACAACTGGCAGGTACTAGAGGGCGTGCCTGCACACTATCACCTCTGTACTGCTCTACAGCGCAGCGGTCTCTATAACCTTTCTCAGAGCACGGTGGCTGGATCAGCGGCAGCAGAAGCAGCCCCTGGCAGTGCCTTAAAAATGCAAACTCCTGGAGTCCCCTCCAGCCCTCTGGAATCAGAAGCTGCGTTGTGACAAGATTGCTGGCCATTCGTGTGCCCCTTACAGTTGGCTTAAGTGCTGGTATACAAAACAAGTCTGGCTTATAAAACGCATAGGGATTTTGGATGGTGCATCCAGGGAGTCACCAAGAAGGGCATTCTCACTGAAGAGAACATCTAGTAGCTTCTGCTACGTCCTTCAACTTGCCTCGCTGTTGGTTGTCAGGCATACAAAGCAGTCTTTTCTTTAGTTCTCTATGCTCTGGCTGGTGACTGCCTACCTGGGCTGCTCCTCTGTTTCACTGTGGTCCTACTTAACCAGGCAAACTAGTCCCAAGGAGCATAGCGGAGTCTCCCCTTCTCATAATTGGAGGTGTTCTAGGTATGTTCTTGATGGGCTCAAGGCTCTACCTTCTGAAATTTTAAGTCTAGCAACTGGCTCTCTTATACTAGCTTTGAGGACTGCCATGCCATTTACCACTCGTGGATTTTAGTTCCCCCAGTTGTAAAATGGCTTCAAAGTCCCTTTCCCCTCAGGCAGGGACTCCTACATGTTTGTAGAACATGATGCAAAATGAACATGCAGGGCCTGTTGTCCAGAAAGTGAATTTTAAAAAGTGCAGTTAGGAAAAGTAAATTGTAAAGTTATCCTTTAAAATATTTTGTTACTAATAAAATGTAAAGGTGGGACCTGGGTGGCTCAGTCGGTTAAGCCTCTGACTCTTGATTTCAGCTCAGGTCATGATCTCATGGTTTGTGAGTTCAAGCCCCACATCAGGCTCTGAGCTGACAGTGGAGAGTCTGCTTGGGATTCTCTCTCTCTCCCCTTCCCACTCTGCCCCTCCCCTGCTCTCACTCTCTTTCTCCAAAAAAAAAAAAAAAAAAAAAAAAAAAAAAGAAAAAGAAAGAAAGAAAGAAAAAAGAGAAAGAAACCTTAAAAAACAAAAAAAATTTAAAATGTAAAGGGTTAATAGGGATGAACATGTAACAACACAAACTGACAAATGCAATCTAAGTGTTTTTCTCTCAGAATAGAATAGTAATAATTGTTTTTCTCATCAGATGTGATGATCTTTAATATTTTTTTTCTATTCCTAGGCCTGTGAATATTTGCTTTGCAACGTTGTAGCCATTTTCAAAACCTCTGAAAAATTCTAATAGCTCCCTGATATGTCTTAGTGCAATGTCCATGTGTACACTTGTACTCTGTAATAACTTATTGACAAAATTTATTACTGGCGTACTGGACGTTCCTGTCCCCATGCTTGGGGCAGAGTGAATATCTCTGCAGATGCTGCAGGGAGGAGCTCCTGGAATGGTCAGGCCAGCTGGTCTCCCACGGAGGGTCCTTTCCCACGGGAGGCCCCTCCTCTCCTCCAGGGCTGTGGCTGCTGCTGTCACTATTACTGTTCTTACTGTCAATGCCAATGCCGATCTCTGTCCTGGTCTTGCTGTGGCTGCTCCTAGAGGCGCTGAGGAGGTGGCCAGGACTGCCACACGTATGCACGGTGATTGGCCAAGCCAAATGCCCCAGGCTGCTCACTTCCAGCCGTGAATGGACCTATACTTGTGCAGGTCCTGTCTGCCTCCCGGTGTATTATACATCCTCTGCCCACACACACGCTTCATTTTCTCATCACACTAAACTAAAAAAACTCAGGCTTGAAGGTTGGATTATTAGAAATTTCAAGAAGGCAATAGCAGAGCATTAAAGCAAGTGCTGGGTTCCTTTTGAGAGCAGGTTCCTGTGCAGCCACAAAGGTATAACATCCATGGAAAGAGTCATGCTCTTAGGTATAAGGGACATTATGCTTCCAAATGGCATCTATATCATGATTGATTCAGATAAAGTGTTCATTGTTTATGACTATGCTAATTTTATAACCTTTATTCCCTAGGGAGCCATTGATATTTATAATGATGGATTCAAATGAAACATTAACATTGCTTTTGCAATTAGAAATTATTCTAAGGGTATAATTAATAAATCACTTCAAATTCCCTGGTCTGCAGAAGATATTGTTTTCTTGATTAAATTTACTTTCTTATAAGAGGGAAAAGATACTTGGCATACTTAAACTCAGGCTAATTTTCTTGTTGAATCCAGAAGTCTGAACCAGGCCCTTAATGGATATTGAGTGAATGAATAAAGGTCTTTTTGAGGAAAAGGTGGAGAAAAACCTTAGCTCAAGGAAGTTAGAAATTGGCCCAGCTGTTCTAGCATGGTAGTTTTCAAACTGTGTTGTGCATTGAGAATCACTTGGAGAGCCCATGAAAAAGGAAAATGCCCATGCCGCTCCTCCCCCAAAGGGTTCTGACTGGACAGGTCTGAGGTGAGTTCAGGGCTTTGTCTCTTTAAGCAGGATGCCAGGTGATTCTGATTCAAGTGATCAGTGTACCAGCGAATTCATTGATTCAGGTCAGCATAGGGGCTCGGGATTTTATTCCTTAGCAAAACCAGACTGAAAAATTAATGGTATTGGGCAGATCATAATAAATAGAGCAATCAACGTCCTGCCTGTCAATTTCTGGCTCTGAACTGAAAGAGTATCCCTCAGTTCCCTTTATCTCCAGATGTCATAACAGTGGGCTAGGCTGTTGAAGAATAGGGTAGTGTAGGGTAATGGTGTGAGAAGGAAATGAAGCAAAATAAGAATGAGAAGGAAAATGAAAGAAAACGAGAGCCAAAGATTGGCAAGATTAGAAGAAAACATGAATCCCATTACACATATCTATCAGATGTTTATTTTGTGCCAAGGACTATGTCAGGCCCTGGGGAGTCACAAATTGCAACGACTCAGTTCTAGAAGAGGGTACCACTGGAGGGAGTGAACAAGAACGCAAAGGGAAGTACTATGCTCTTTGCCTTTGTAAATAATTTGTGGCAGCTATTTTCTGAGCAAGTTAGGTTAAGAATTATCTTGAGTGATGTTATGAATTTCCTACTAGTAGTTCCCAAACTGCTCATTTCAGGATCAGCTGGAGTACTGCTAGAATACAAATTTCTGGGCCCTGCCCCAGGAGGCCTGGGAATATGCATTTTAGGTCTCATATCATTGAGGTGGTCTGCACCTGAGGACCACAGTACTGTGTGTGTGTACCTGGCTTCCCAGCATAAGCATCAGGATGGAGCTGAACTCAAATTGATTTGGGGTGCACAGAAGTCCCTCTTAAGCATGACTTTTATTCCAAGGATACCTCAACAAACACATACTTAATACACTTTGAAAAAAAATGTCTCACAAAATGGCAGCCTGAGGGGCCATTGCTTTGAGGTGGGATCTTGCTTGAGTGGCATTTTCCTATCCTCCCAAAGCTTTTTTTTTTCTTGGCCCAAAATTCCAGCCACTCTACCTCCCATTTTTTCCTTTTTCTTTCCCATCTTAAGAGAATCAAGACTCATGGAGAGAGGAAAAAGATGAAACAAGGGGAATGAAGAATCATGTACAGGGTATTCTTTCCTACTGTTGTGTTTCAGCCAAGTACAGACATTCTGTATTTCCATTATCATTTTGACCTACCATGAAAGAGGTGAATTTTTACATCTGCCTACTATGGACTCTATTTACTTGCTACAAATTAATATTTTCTGATCTGAATAAAATACAAATGACTGTTATATTTCAAAATTTTGGCTTGGACATCCTGTTTATTTTATGATTTCTAGCCAGTTGAATGTGTTTGATTTTCTGAGCCTTTGCTTCCTGTTGGAATGATTTGTAACCTGGATAATTATTTTAGTAGGGTCTAGTGGATAAGAGGAAAAAAAATTTGAGGAATGAAACATTGCTCTTTTTATAATGGATGACTCTTCTTTAACACTTCAGAATCTTTGGATTTCACTGGAGTTACCATTTATGGAGAGATGATTGAAAACTAATGATACTCAACTTTTTAGACAAACCACTGCTCAACTTATCTTGCCATATTTACCTAAAATTGACTTTTCCCTTATTCATAATTAAAAGCTAATGTAAGAAATAAC
>NW_027529441.1:3273567-3357603 GCF_008692635.1 Crocuta crocuta
CTATAGAATTATCATTTACTCCAGACACAATTTTATCGGTCAGCATGATAATCTACTTAAAGGGTGTTTAGAACTGATGTTTTCTTGTGAAATTTCTTTATAATAATATGCTTGAATTCATCCGAAGCTACTGTATAAATGCATGTACATATTTTGAGGTGAGAGTTGGAAATATTGACAGTGGGCCTATTGGACCACAGCATCTTGTTGTTGGTGATGTTTATCTTTGCAGCTCCAACTCCTAGCTCAAGACACATGAATATGTTTATTAAATAAGATTTTATGTCCTTTTGATTTAACACTGAGTACCTTTGACTTTGATACTAAAATTGGTCTATGAGGCAGTTCTGGGCCTCCCATGCCAAAGGCTAGGTGTTGCCAAAGTTCTTTAGAATACTTTCTGAGTGTTAGCATTGTGTTCACAGCACACCCAGGGTGTTTCCAGAAAACCAAAGATATAGAACTTTGCAGAAATTATCTGGGTAATTCATGGAACAACAACAACCCCAAAGAACACGGATATTGAGGAGAAGAAAGGGTTAGGGCCTGAGTTAAGTAGTCTATGTGCGGTCTATTAGGTGATTACTGCTTTTATTCTTAATAATTATAATAATTACTTGAATAATCACTTAAAATTTTTTTTGGACCTAAGTTTTATCCACACACAGCTAAATACAAAGACCTTAACCTCATGGATCCTATCAATCTGATTAAACCCAAGCCATACAAATGACCTATTTTTCATTTTGTCCGGTCACAGAGCTAGTGCAGGGAAAAGCAATGCCATTGAATAAGTTCTCATCTCTTCCCTGCCCTTTCTTCCATAGACTACATTATTTTCTTGGTTGACTGTGTTTCCTGGTGTGCTCCTTCTGGCACTCCTGACATCCCTGCTTGCTTACTTTCTCCTTAGTGTGGAGAGGCTGAAGGAATAGAAATGTTGCCATGTGAAGCACGTTATAGCTTGGGAAAGCCCATGCTTCAGGTAATTCGGACATGCATGCAAGGATATTGAAAATAACAATACAACAACAACAACTCTATGTGTTTATACTTTGCACATTTTTTACTTTATAAAGCTTATTTATTTATTTTGAGAGAGAGAGAGAACGCATATGCATGGGGAGTGGGGGAGAGGCAGAAAAAGAGGGAGAGAGAATTCCAAGTAGGCTCCATGCTCTGCACAGAGCCCCACATTGGGGCTCACTCTCACAAATCGTGAGATTTCGACCTGAGCCGAAATCATGACCTGAGCCAAGGTCAAGAATCCAACGCTTAACCCACTGAGCCACCCAGGTGACTCTATACTTTACACACTTCAAAATACCAGATTCTAAACTCTGGATGTGACAGTAAAGATTATATAGCCTAGTTGCTCATTTGATATATGAATTTTCTCCTCAGACCCTATAATAATGTCTTCTCCTTTACATTTGAATGTCTCTAGTGAATGGAAACTTATATTTATTAAAGTTCTACTAGAAATGTCTTCCTTTTTATTGGGTCCAGATCTATTTCTGTGTTATTTCTGCCTAGTGATTCGTGTGTGTGTGTGTGTGTGTGTGTGTGTGTGTGTATGAGGTAATATAGGTAGTAGTTCTAATCCTGCCCAATGGATCAATTCTTGATTGATCTAGATTGATCAATCAATTCTATCCAACCCAAATTGTCTTTTATCCAGGGTAAATATGGTCAAATTCCCTTAACTATTCATTGCATGACATGGATATGGTCCATATTTCTAATACTTTCAAATATATCATTTCAATTTATTTTCACAATACCCTTGTGAAATAGGTAAGTATTTGTAAAACTCTGCAGTCACAATGAGAAAACTGAGGGACAAAGATATTTGTTGGAAGAGAAAAGAACTGATTTTATAGCTTTTTATATTATGACCTTTTTGTGGCATCTTAAAAAAAATTAACTCTAAGAAAGGAATGGTTTACCTTGGACATAACATTGAAGTCACAGAAAATTACATTAAAATTTTGATATTTAGGCGTTTCAATGTTGAATCAAGTATATAAACTTTGGGAGTTCCTGGATATTAAGTTAGTAAATCATACTATAAGAATGTGAGATAAGCCATTGGTTTTATTTAGTGTTTTTCAAGAAAGAGGTTTTGACTGGATTTTTATATTCCTAGAAAATTTTCTAGAGTTAACTTTACAAATCTTCACATATACTACTTCCTTAAATAAAATGATCACTCTTTGCTATATTTTTACATAGCCTTGATTTGTACTGCCTCTTTTTTTTTTTTTTCCATCAGGAGTCCCAGAGATTTTGCTAATGAGCTCATGAATTTCCAGTCATTTATACATGATGAAATAGAGAAAGAATACTGCTAGTCTCTTTTTAAATAGAAGGTGTACTTTCTCATGGGAAAAATACTTTTACCTGAGAGGTACAATTTCGTTTTGTAAATGCTCCCTTCTAAATGTTACTTTTCATGCTGTAATGAATTCAGGAGGAAACCCTACCCTTTCCTTTAAATGACTCATGATGTAATGCCTTTATAGATTAAAAGCACAATTTGACTAATGGTTCTCATTTTTACTTGTAAGGTTTTATACATTTCATCACGTCCACCCTATTGGACATACCGCAGACTACATAATTTATTCTAAAAATAGAATGTATGAAAAGAGTTCATTCAAGAATCAGAGGTCTCTTTCTGATTGAGTGCTTTAGTGTGAGACTGAAACATTAATATTGCTAAATTATAAATCATGTGGTTACTATTATGGATGGGAGAGAGCTAAAAACAAAATAAAAAATAAATTCAATTTTGGAATTGTTCAAAGTAAAGATTACCACTGTGAACTGTTAGATTAGAAATAATCATAAACCAGCTAGCAAAATAAGCCCACTTGAAATAATGTCCATTTCCTGATATGTAGTTTACTTTGATTTCTTGTACGACTGGCAATTTGTATTTATTTTGATAATAAAGAAGGCTGTTTAGACAGCTGATCAATTTTTTTTTGGTATATCTGCTGTTTTAACTGCTGATACATCTGAAACAAAGAGTTCACAATACTTGATATACTTTGAAGGGAATCACATACCATAGTCTTAGACAGAACTGTAGAACAAGCAGAACAATTAAAACTATGTAAGACCCAGGGGCGCCTGGGTGGCTCAGTCAGATAAGCATCTGACTTCAGCTCAGGTCATGATCTCACAGTTTGTGAGTTCGAGCCCCATGTCAGGCTCTGTGCTGACAGTTCAGAGCCTGGAGCCTTCTTTGGAATCTGTATCTCCCTCTCTCTCTGCCCCTCCCCAGCTCATGCTCTGTCTCACTGTCTCTCTCAAAAGTAAATAAACATTAAAAAAATTCAAAATTAAAAAAATTAAAAAAAAAACTATATAAGACCTCAAAGTATGTCCACAGTGTGGATGATTTCAATATTCATTCTTTTACAAGTAGACTACATACCATTAAATTTTCTTTTTAGCTTTCTTTCATTGTTTATTCAGACAGGATTCATTCAAAGAAAGATAACCTAGTTTTTTGTGTGTGAGCTTTGTTTTATTTTTTTTGTTTTTGTTTTTGTTTTACTACATTGGTTACTATAAAAGTTATGAATTAAATGTTTTCTTATCTTCTGCATCCAGGAGTGAATCCATGAAATTCTCACATAGTAATGTAAAGCAATGTAAAGTAATGTAAAGCAATAGGTCCTATTAAAAATAGCCAAAGTGAAAAAAGACCAAGTAGCCAGCCTGATCATGTCTTTTAAATTATTCGAGCCTTAAAGATCCTGAATAATAAAATAAATTAAATAAATGATAAAAGGTCAGTAAATAAAGGATGGGGCGAAGGAGTGATGACATGGGAGTTTTTTTGGGGGGGAATGGTAGAATAGTAACACATTATAATTGTAATAAGGGCACTTAATATCATTTATTTTTTTCTTAATAATTACATATGTATTTAGGGAAATCAAAGAAGCAAGCAAACATGAGAATATTAACTAAAGTATCAGTGTTCTTCTTGCCACGTAGTTCATTCAGTTCTTTCAAATAGCATATTCTATTTTTGTATTCACTGCTAAGCATATTTTTCCAGTAGCCATAAAGGAAGTCATATTTAGGAATTTCAGATGCTTCGCTTAGGTCACCGAAGAATTGCTTCAATTTAGAAAAGTGGATTGTGATCCTTCTTGAAACATTCGAGCAGGGGTGCCAGGCCAACATGGATATGCAGGAGACAGAGGAAGAAGGCTCCTGGGCAGTAGTGAAATGAGCTGGGATTGCCTAAAAAGCAGTAGATAGAGTCTTATAAAATCTCAAAGGGCTTTTACAGAAATGACAATTTATACTCTATTTACATAGTGGAGAAAAACTGCAGATCTATGTCTTTTTGTCAGTACCCCAGAGATGAAGGGAAACCAGATCTATAGCTGTACTGATTTCATTTCCATGAGATGGATGATAATTATGAGCTTTCTGTCTTTCCACATTCTGATTCTTCTCTCTTCCTTCCATTCAGCTTACTGAGAATTTTATTTAGAGATTTCTTTTCCTAATAGTTGTATTTAGCATAATTTTCTGACACCTCAGTTTCATAAGTAGCAGTGAAGGAGTGAGTTAATAAAATGCAACAGTAATAGTATTTTGTCCCAGAACTTTCCTACTCATGGCTAATATTAAGCAGTTGTCATTTATATTAGGTGAAAATTCTCAAATCCAAATGATGGGAGGTGATGACCAAATATTCCTGTGTTAGGGGACTAGTATTTGAGGATGTTCCTGCTTCCCCTGAACACATTTGGAAAATGATTTCTATTTATCAGAGAGGATTTGGAAATTTCTGTGAAAAGATGATAATTATGGAATATTAATTGCTTATTAGTAAACTATTCCCAGTTGACATAAGAAAACTCCGGAAACTTGATTAAAAAGAGAAAGCCCCACCTGTCACCTCCCTTTTTATAGATCCTTGGAAAGGGTGGGGACAGGAAGATGAATGATATGTGTTCACCGTTTTCATTAGAATGGAATATTAAATTGAACACATTGCTTCCATCTGAGCATGGGTGGCAACAATTTCATTATGTACTGACCTTTAGAGGAAGAGGTGAGGGAGACTTGAACTGCTAGTACTTGGGCTCTAAGACAAATCAGTTCCCATTCCAGGACACAGACTTTCTGTCATGTCCAGGCTTATCCCAGAGAGTCACAGTAGAAAAAAAACAATACAGAATGCAAAGAAGGTCAAACCAGGGATCTGATGAGAGACCGTGGTGCCTACTTAAAATAAAATGGCTTGTTGAGAAGCTAACCACAATGTTCTCATAACATCACAAGGATCTAACTTCTGTCTGTGCCCCTTGCAATATTGTTGTTATGTACCAAACGGTGTTGATTTACAAACGTCAGAAGATTGTCCTGTGCTTTAATTATCGTATAATCTAAGACACTTATCAAACTACTTCCTGTCAAGGGAAGGAACTTTGGAGTATTAAGTTGCCAGGCTACGTTGTATACTACAGTACACTATGCTCAGAATCAGCAGATCTACATGTCTGAGACTTGTCATTTGTTAACTTTAAGCCAGTTGTTTCATCTTTCTTTGCCTGATTCTTTTGTAAAATTGAGGTGATGTACGAAAGAATGTAGAAGAAATAATATGCTCAAGAGTTTTACATAGTATTACCAATCTTGGGGATGAAAAAACTAAAACTAATTACCATAGAATTGAATTTGTTCATCCAGGGAAGGGAAAATGGAAATGTGATTGGCTCAAGCACAAATGGGAAGATCATAGGTCACCTGGGCTGTACAGAAGCTTTTGTCCATGATGAAAAGTGGTGTAGGGGGTTGTCATTAAATGTTTATAAATTCTCACCTGCAGAAATGTAAGTTTAAAAATAACTTCTCTATACCTAAACCTACTGGTGACAATTTAAGTTAATATAATCACTCTGCATTTATTTGTTATATTTATGCATATTATATACATATGTACATCTATGTACATTTATTACATTTATGAATTCAGTATTTACATTTCATCAATTCAAGATTTTTTTTTTTTCATTTCCCTTCTTACTTCTTGGAAATAAATGGAGTCCCAGGATGGTCTTATGTATCATTTTGGCTTTCATGACATTTGCTTCTGCTTCAGATTTACAAAATTTATCCACTGCTTCAAGTAACTTTGTTCCAGACCAGTATCTGCCCAGGATTGCATCAAGAAAGCCCTCACTGTTACTTCAGTGATTTGGGGAAGAATATGGTAAAGGAGAGGTAAAACTACAATGACAAATAATTAAATATAAAAATACTGTTATTCCTTAGAGGGAAGAGAATTGACTTCTTTTTTCTGGATCCATTGCACCATTGTGTGAAGGTCAGAGTGATGCCTGGAGCCTCTGGCAGTTGATTCCTTGAGATGAACCTGACTTGGAGAGGATGGCCATACGTAGAGGCCTGTGGAAGGAGAAGAGGCTTTGCAGCAGCTCTGTAATTGCCCTAGAGAGGGAGGAATGGAACAGTGATTAGTTATTAGTAATGACCTCTCCCTGGGAGAGACAGCAGAGCTAGTAGAATAGAGATGGGAACAACAAGGTTGTAGAAGCAGTAGGGAGAACTCACTTCCACTGATCCTAGAGCAGTTCATCAGGAAGGCCTTCTCAGTGATCTGGGAGTCCACAGTCAAAGAAGGCTTGATGGGTGACCAATATTTAATGTAATGCAATTGCTATATGTTTCTGCCTTTCAAACAAAGCAGGGGTTCTAAGATGGGGCTGATTTAACCCTGTAGGGGACACTTGGCAATGATCTGAGACATTTTTTGTTGTCAAAATTGGGGGTGGGGGATGGTGTTCAACTGGTAGAGGCCAGAGATGCTGCTGAACTTCCTAACATGCATAAGACAGCCCTTCACAACAAAGAATATCTAGCTCATTAGTGTCCAGGGTGAGAAATCTTGACCCAGAGGAAGATGTTTTCAAGGGCTTAGACTCTCCTGATCCACCTGATGGGGTTGTACAGATTTAAAATACAGAATAACTTTTTTAGACAATGTTAGGCAGGAGAGTACTTATAAATACACAACACAAACTCAAGTATTTAATTTAGACTATGTCTGCTTAATGTTTTAAAATTATATAAGGAAAAAGAGTAGCCAATGATCTGAATGTTTATAGATTCCAAAAGAATCAGAATCCTAATGTAGACCTGAATATTTTTAAATTTTGGTCAGAATTACCTGTGTACATTAAGAGTACCTCAGAAATTCTGAGTAGTTTAAATAGAGTCCACACATGAGATCCATTGCACAGTTGGGCTTAAAAACCACTGTTTCATAGTCACATTAAGAAAGTAAACTGATTTGGGGGCACATGGGTGGCTCAGTAGGTTGAACATCCGACTTTGGTTCAGGTCATGATCTTATGGTCAGTGAGTTCAAGCCCCGCCTCAGGCTCTGTGCTGACAGCTCAGAGCCTGGAGCCTGCTTCAGATTCTGTGTGTGTCTCTCTCTCTCTGCTCCTTCCCCGCTCGTGCTCTGTCTGTCTGTCTGTCTGTCTCTCTCTCTCTCTCTCTCAAGAATGAATAAATGTTAAAAAAAATAAAAAAAGAAAGTAAACTGATTTAAATAACCTTCTCACTCTTACTCCTCTGCTTACAGCCTGGGAGAAAGCGTCATGGAGACGTAGAAATGCATACCACTCTCTATTCTGTGTCCTCTTCAGGGCCTAAGTTTTAATAATATAATGGGTTGGGGATAAATGAATAGATGTACCTATAGAATCTCTTCTCTTTCTTACTTTTAACAGTGAATTCTCCTCTGCAAAACTGTGTGGCCCATTCAGACTTGATGAGTTATTCAGGCAATCTACATTACCACTCTTTCAGCTATGCCTTATAGTCCTCCTTTACCCTCTTGACCTCCGTATGACTCCCTTACCTTCCCTCATTTGAATACAGTTACTGATGAGGAAACAGGGTACAGAGATTAAGGTCTCCAGGTTACACAGGAAATCAGGGGGCAGACTGGGATCACATTTCCAGCAACCCGTCCAGAAATCCCACCTAAGTAGTTCATCCGGAGTTCTGTAAGGACAGCCCTGTGCCAGCGCAGGTTTCAGATGAAAGAAAGTACAAGCTGGTTTGCCCATTTGAAGAAAACACACACACAGAAAGACGTCCACACACATGCAAGGGTTTAACTTTTCATTTCAATTCTCTCCATTGTTTATTATCTCTCAATTTCAATAGTTCACTGCTCAAGACGATATCCACCAGATTCAAATGAGCACACGATCAGCTGTTAAGCATCTTAAATTGTATCTTATCCTAAGTCTGTTGTAATGATGATGCTTCTTTTTTTTGTTTTTCCTGCTTCAGACAGAGATGTTTTCCTCTTTTTCCTCTTGTCTTCTGGAAAAGCTGCTCCCCTGATGTTACCAATACTCAGGAATTATAGAAGGGGCTTCTTTAATCCTTTGAAAACAAACACAATATTATTGTAGATTTGGCCGCTGAATCCACTGCAGACACAGCTCAGGTAATCTCAAAGCTTCCTCATTTGCATGGAAGGAATGGCTGAAAGTGATTAGTGTGAGCTGTTTGAGAACTTTTGATGACAAGTTTATTGGGAAATGTGTCTATGGAAACTGCTATCATTTCTGTTTCTAAAAACCATTGCCACGAAAAGAGTGAAAAATATTACTGAGCCTAGAAAAGCTTTGTTTTTACACCAGAAAGTGAATTTGGAATAAAAAGGCAAGTCAATATAAACATTATGTGTTCCAGATGAGTTTTACCCCATAACCACAGGTAAGTGAGACTGGACTCTGAGAAATAAGTGACAGAGATTGAAGCAATTTAAGCCATAAGCTCTTTTTGTATTATCTAAAAAAGAATGTCACTTTTTATATTGTGACTCTGCAAAAATGGTAGCAGATGAATATGCTTTATTGTCAAATGCAAAAGGCAGATGTGACTGTCAAGATGTTTCTCTTTTGCCCTTTCTTCTGGGACTTATGAGCAAGCAGGATAGGCTCTTGGGTAAAGAATTGTTTCTTCACTTGGTAGCTCTAAAACTGGGCATAATCTGGGGGTGCCTGGGTGGCTCAGTCAGTTGAACTGATTATTGGTTTTGGCTCAGGTCATGATCTCATGGTTATAGGATTGAGCCCCATGTCAGGCTCCAAGCTGTGTGTGGAGCCTGTTTGAGATTCTCTCTCTCTCTCTTTCTCTCTCTCTCTCTCTCTCTCTCTCCCCCTTGCTCACACACACTCTCTGTCTCTCTAAAATATCAAAATAAATAAATAAAATAAAAATGGGCATAATCTAAGTTTTAATCACTCCTTATAAAAATTTCAGGCAAATTGGAAAATGCGGTAAATGTAGATTACCCAGAACATGGGTCACTATTACTGTTTTGTACTGTATTTTATTGCTTTGCTTGTCAATAGAGAATTAAGGGAGGCCATGATTATGATTGCCCTCCACATTTAGTAGGTAGGGTAGCTCTGAGCCACTAACCTGGAGTAGAAGTTTCTTAAATCTGGAGATGTCCCTAGAGACTATATAGCCAAGCAATTAGGAAGCTCCTGTGAAAAAGAGGAGAACATTTGGTATGTCTGGATATCAGGAGCATATTTCAGAGCTTCTGGACCCATCCAGTTTGTTCCAATTTGAATAATCCATCATACAAGGCCTTTGTTTTGATTCATGCTAGCGTGTTATGTTTGAGAGAGCCTGTGTAGAGAGCCCTGTGGCAGCTTTCTTTGTATATACACTCAAGTGGAAAGGGTAGAGGTTATTTCGGAGGCCAGGAAACAGTAATTCATCTCCATAGAGCTGATGAAATTAGCGTTCCAGAATGCAGAGCAGAGCCTAGAGCCAGCTACTGGGACTCTCAAATGTAACTTTAGCTTGGTTAAATTCTTGGTAGAGAATATGGCATAAGAAAAAGGGCTACGGTCATATAACAATGATTATCTTTGGTTTCAAAACATTTACTTACAAAATGATCTTCAGGGGCATGTAATCACTGTGAAATTATAGTGTAGGTTTCCAGTCAAACTGTATATGATCGTCAAAGCAAAGAAAGGAGTGAAGGCTGCTCACTGTGGATCTGTGAGCCAAGCTTGTAGGAAAAGACTGGATTCTAGGAGTAACTGATCTTCTGCTAGCTCCACGTTGACAGTCAAATCACTACACTTACCTGTGCCCAGTTTGTTCAGCTGCAAAATCAACATAATGATGTGCACACCTCACTCAGAAGACCTTTGCAGGGCCTAAGAGTATAAAAAGGCATAAGAGTAATTAGGGCTTACTGCTGGGCTACAAAATAAAATATATTATTTTCATTGATACTGCCAAGTGACTTTTTAAAAACTGAAGTATATGGTTGCACCCAAGGTTACATGAGTTAAACTACAAAGTGATTTTTATATTACATTATTTTATAAACCCATTATATGTTCTGTGAAGCGTCTGGTTTAGAATATGCCTTATTGTTACAATATTTTAATACTAAAATAATAATAGCAACAGTAATGGTTATCTGTGAGTTTTATAACACTTTGAACATGGTGTCAGACACTGTGATAGCATTTTATGTGCATTATCTCATTGACTCCTGAAAGCAATGGCAAAGCAATCTGCTGAGGAGAGATTATGGTCTCCAAGTGTAGATGTGAAAAATCTCGGAGTGTGGAGAGGTGGCCATCCAGTGTGTAAGTGGTAGGTGCAAGATTCAAACCCACCTCTGTTTACTTCCTGAGCCCTATATGGGCTCACCCTTTCAAAATTTTATTTGTTGCAATCCTAACTACTAGTATCTCAGACTCTAACTGTATTTGGAAATAAGGTGTTTTTTTTTAAGTTTATTTACTTTTAAGAAGACATAGAATGCAAGAGGGGGAGGGGTGGTGCAGGGAAGGGGCAGAGAATGAGAGAGACACAGAATCTCTGAGTTGTCAGCACAGAGCCCGATGTGGGGCTCAAAGTCATGAACTGGTGAGATCATGACCTGAGCCAAAGTTGGATGCGTAACCAACTGAGCCACCCAGGAAACCCTGAAAATAAGGTCTTTAAAGAGGTAATTAGATTTAAATAAGGTCATTAGGGTGGACCCTAATCTAATACAACTAATGTTCTTATAAGAAAATGCAATTTTGACAGATACACATAAGGGGAAGACCGTGTGGAGACACAGGCGGAAGACAGCCATCTGTAAGCCAAGGAATGAGGCCTCGGGAGAAGCCAACCCTGTCAACATCTTGATTTTGAATTTCTAGCCTCCAAAATTGTGACACAAATTTCTGTTGTATAAGCCACCCAGTCTGTGGTATTTATGGCAGCCTTAGCAAACTAATAAACCATCATTATATCTTGTCAGCTCATTAGAGAGGAATGATGTCCAGCCTGGAAATCCTTAGCTTATCTGAGAAAAATCATCATGACAGAGGCAAATATTTTCTGCTCTCTTCTATCTCTACTTCATGTCATCTGACTATAGAACTTTCTCATCCTTTTTGTGATAGATCACCTTATTATTCCGCAAATATTTACTTTCCTCTTCTCCGAGGGAGGGATATACCTCTGCTCCACTTACATTTACTTGGTCAGGTGACATACTTTAATCAGTTAAGCATTGAAATGATGTGAGGGTTGAAATGTGTTTGCACACTAACCTTGGCTTTCCCTTGCCCTTGGAAATCAGGCCTCAGAACAAATACACGTGAGAGCAGACTTGAATTGACCCTGTAGCCTGAATTGAAAAGTCCATCCTGGCTCAGGCAAATTGCAGTCAACACTCAGACCTGTGAGAATAAATTATTATTGTTCTAAGCTACTGATACTTGAGGTGGATTTTTTTTATTATTGTGGCAACAGCTGATGCATCTATTATTATTTTATCCCATGATATCCTTTAACATGCTATATCTGGGTCATATTGTGTAATGAGAGTCTCCACTGGTTTTTCTGTTTGATTTGGGGAAAATGCATGCCAGTCTCCTTCCAAAAATTTCCCACATCCTGGAGTTCAAGGGTAGAGATTCATTCCATTAAGTTTCAATACTCTCTGGTCTTTCGGAATCTCCCTCTAAAGAGAAGCTTGGGCAGAAGAGTAACTTCCAAAGACCAAATCAGCAAATCTTACTGTTATTAAATTATAACAGGATAAAACCTGCCAGAGGAAAAATGCATTGAAGCAGGAGGAAAATATTCTGTGGAAAGCCTAGGATAGGAGGGCAACATCAAAGACAAACTTCATGCTCTTTACTCTTTTGTCAAGGATCAAGCCTTGTCCCAGGATAGCATGGCCCAAAGTGGAAATTACCAAATATCCACCCACAGGAGAATGAATAAAATAAATTGTGGTTATTTCATACAATGGAATACTTTGTAGCACTCGTTATGATTTTGATTGCGTTCCCCCACAGATTCTTATGTTGAAGTCCTAAGCCCCAGAACCTCAGAATGTGACCCTATTTGAAAATATGATCATGGCAAAAAATGCAATTAGTTAAGAAGACCCAGGCTGGGTCCCTAATCCCAGACTGGTAGAAAGAATGCCTTGTGAAGAGAGATTCAAAGCAGGAGAATGCCATGTGAACTTGAAGGCAGAGAACAGAACAATACATCTACTTCCAAGACCTGGAGTGCCAAAGATGGCCAACAGACCACCAGAAGCTAGGCGAGAGGACGGAAACAGATTCTCCCTCACAGGGTATGCACTTTGCTGACACCTTGATCTTGGACGTTTAGCCTCCAAAATTGTGAGACAATAGATTGCTGTTAATAGTTTGTGATTAAAACAGCCTCAGGATACAAATACAACAATGAAATGAATGTACTTTTATTGCACGCAACCACATGTAGGATTCTATTGACTTTATTTTTGAGCTGGATGAAGTTAGACATTAAAGAAATACAATATGAAAGTCAATTTATACAAATTTCAAACAAAAGGAAAATGAGCTTATGTTGGTTTCCTTTAGGGCTAGGGGAATAAAATACGGACTAGGGTATATGGAGGCTTCTGGGTACTGTCATATTCTTCTTCTTTACTATATAGTGGGTACATAGGTGTGTTCACTTTGAAATAATTTATTGAGGTTTACTCTTATAATTGGTTATGTTTTTTAGGCATACTGTATATCGATATGAGTGATTTTTAAAAAGATACTGATGGGGAGAAAGAGATAGAAGCCAGAGGATTTAGAAGAAATACTTGACAATGTAAATAAGAATATGAGAAGGAGGCATGAAATAGCATCCGGAGCACAGTGGAGGGTTTGGCTCAGGTAGGAAGGAGGGACTTCTGGGCCTGATGAGAAGGCCCTAGATGCATTATAACAGAAGTGGGGATTGTGAAGTTTCCATTTTATCAGGGCTCTCTTCTTTCCTTTGTCTCAAATAAAACTTGAGTTTAGTATTTCAAAAATATTCTTTTGGCAAGTCTCTTTGCATTTTCTGAAATTCATTTGAAACGCCATCCATTAGTCTGGCAAAGCTGGGGAGCCCCTGTGTTCATATGACATGCCTCCTGTTGCTATGGTAATTGAATGTTTACTAGAGAAAATATTACCAGTTAATAATAGCCTGGATGGAAATAATAGCTACTGCTAGACCCTTCATAGTTACACACCATCAATTTCCAATTTGCTGAAATAGGTGCAATTGGCTTTTTGAGTTTCAAAGTATGACTTTTTCCAGACCTCTGTGATCCTTCCCCCATACCACGCACCGCAGACCCACACCCACACACCCCAAATGCTTCTAAAGAATGTTCGGCTTGTCCAAAATGATGATAGAGAGAAGCTGTTATGTTGGAGCCTTGTCATAATTTCAACAGTAGGAATAATGAATAAATTAGAAGGTTACTGTTTACTGGCTTTGGTTAATAATGAAATCACAGAGGGAATAATCACAGAAGGAGAGTATAATTCATGCTATTTCTTACACTCAATGTTATCCAGAATCTCATTCCCAAAGAGCAAACCAACAAGCAGATGTGTTGAATTACTTTGTCAAAAATCATGCCTGTGCATAACAAAAATGCCTCTCAAGGTATTTAGCCCACTCTTTTCCTTAGGCTGGGCTATTTACACATTTGTTCATTTATTGATTGACTGCTTCCTTCCATTATTAATTAATTCAGCAAATGTTTATCGAGCCAGTCATTAACCTAGCTCTCAGGAAAGCAGACCCTGCCTCGGGTCTCAGAGGAGCCTGTGAGATAGTGAATGCAATGTTTTGATGAAGTCACCCCTTGTGTCACCAGCCTTTCCACGGAATGCCAACAGACTACAGCTGGAAGGACACGGCTCATGACTCAGGTTCCACATCCTCCCACAACTGGTCACCTTTCACCCACATGTGGGGAGCAGTGTGAAAGTATGGAGGTGAGGGGCAATGCCAAGGCTTGTGCGAGGGAAAACCCCTCCTTCAAATGTCAGAGAACAAAGCCCTCCTGTGAGTCCGAGCTTATGCTTCCAGAAAGAAATGTTCAGCTACCAAGACGACCAGTTTTATCCACCAGATCTAAGGGGGTAGGAAATTCAGTGAGAGGACCAGTTTGACATCTTGGGAACATGAAACAAGAGGAGCAGGTCATCTTTGGAGATTGGATCTTGCCCTCCAAGCCAGTTGTATCCTGGACAGCTCGGTATACAAGAGAATCACTGGGTGGAGCAGGACAGGGGTTAAGAAATGGAGAAATGCATGGGGCTCCTGGGTGGCTTAGTCGGTTAAGTGTCCGACTTCAGCTCAGGTCATGATCTCATGGTTCGTGGGTTCGAGCCCCGTGTCGGGCTCTGTGCTGACTGCCAGCTCAGAGCCTGGAGCCTGTTTCAGAGTCTGTGTCTCCCTCTCTCTCTGATCCTCCCCTGCTCACGGTGTCTTTCTCTTTCTCAGAAATAAATAAAAAACATTTTTAAAGAAAAGAAAAAAATGGAGGAATGCATATATCTTGGCCCCTACCCTCTAGAGATTGTGATTCCAAGAGTGGAAGCCAGGAAGATGCGTTGTAACTGGTCCCCTGCTTGTTTTGGTGATGGTGTTCCCCAGGTCACACACCTGCCAAAGAAGGGAGAGGTTAGTGTTTTAGACAAAACACTTTAGTAGGGGAGGGCATGCGAAATGGGGGAAACTGGCTGGCAAGAGAGGTCAGTTATAAGAAGCATCTTCCATGTGATAGATAAAGAGCCTGTGTAGCAGCAGTGGGTTTAGAGAGGAGTGATGGGCTCTGGAGAGATTCAGGGCTGAGAAGCAATAAAACTGTGAGAAAGATTAGGTCAGGAGGTAGAAGAGTTACAAGCCTGACTATCAATATTGCCAAAGAGAGAAGTCACAAAATAAGGACTTCAGCTTTACATTCATTGTCTGGGCCTGTCTGTACTGCCTTCATCCCAGCACCTAGCCATGGCCACCAGACTCTTGCATACAGAAGATTAAACAGAATGAAAGAAAAGTGCCCTGTCACCCAAGTCTGACAGAGATGCATACAAGGTAACTGCATCATGGATTTTTAAACACTATAGCACATGTAGAAGTGGAAGGATTATTATTATTATTATTAATTATTATTATTAAAGGTTATTTATTTTTGAGACAGAGAGAGAGAGAGTGCAAGTTGGGGAGGGGCAGAGAGAGAGGGAAAGAGTGAATCCCAAGAAGCCTTCAGGCTCTGCATTGTCAGCGCAGACAGGGCTTGAACTCATGAATCATGAGATCATGCATGATCTGAGCCTAAGTTAGGCACTTAACCAAATTGAGCTACCCAGGTGCCTGAAATGGAGGGATTTTTAAATTTTCTTTTCGTTTGTATGTTTTCTTTATTTCTTTTTCTTCTTTTCTTTTCTTTTCTTTTCTTTTCTTTTCTTTTCTTTTCTTCCTTCCTTCCTTCCTTCCTTCCTTCCTTCCTTCCTTCCTTCCTTCCTTTCTTTCCTCTCTCTCTCTCTTTCTTATTGAATATTTCTTTTTGAGAAAGAGAGAGAGCAGGGGAGGGGCAGAGAGAAAAGGAGACAGAATCTGAATCTGTCTCTAGGCTCTGAGCTGTCAGCACAGAACCCATCATGAGGCTCAAACTCATGAACTGTGAGATTATGACCTGAGTGGAAGTTGGGCCCTTAACTGACTGAACCACCCAGGTGCCCCATTGTTTGTATGTTTTCTTACATGAACATTGGTGACAGGTTATTCTAGGAACCAATGTTTAGGAGGATCAAGGACATGGTGGAGGCCAGGGAGTGTGACACACTGACCATTAATGTACGATTGTTGAGGAGTTTCTGAAATCAACACACTGATTTGACACTACCTATTCCAGAGTAGTGTGACCTAAAAATAACTTGAATTGTAATTTTTCTACTCCGTCATATTTCCTGGTGGATCTTGTCTCTGATGGTTAGAACAAAAACAATGACAGAAGTTCTGCAGTGATGGGTCCAGAGCAAGGGGAGAGGGGGCGCAGCAAATCGCCAAAGGAATAGTCAGAACAATTAGAAATAGTGCATTAGGTGGGGTTGGGATATGGGAGATAATGATGAAGACTGAGTTACTCTGAAATAGAAGAACCACAGTCTGGAAGTCTTTGTACCAGAAGCCACATGCCATCAGCCCCTCTTTCCATCATCAGAGCTTCATCGAACCCTATCACTCAACTTGAAAGAGAAAGTTGGGAGAGTTGACAAGCAAGCCACTCTTCCGCTGGGGTTACCAGTGACAGTTGAGCCTGCTCACAAATATGTACGCCATAGACCAGAGAACATACTGCACTTATTCAAGAGTGTACATCATTTCTACTGTTTGTTTATAAGCTGCTGGTTAGATAAGTAGTTTTCATCATAGGCAGGATAAAAGTCAAGGAAATAAGAATGTACTCTCAAGTATATTATTTGTTCTCCTCTATCTCTATTTTTGTTCTGTCTATATCCCTATTTTGATATTTTGTTTCCAGAAAAGAGATTGGCCAATTGCAACATACAAGCCAGGTTTAGGCATGTCCATTTGTTTACATATCCTCTGTGGTTGCTTTCTCTGACAACAGCAGAGTTTCATAGTTGAAGTCACCATATGACCTGCAAAGCCAAAATAATTTACTATCTGATTTTTTTTTTACAAAGTTTGACAACCTCTACTTCAGAAGAATCCTAGGGGCACTTGGGTGGTGCATTCAGTTAAGCATTTGATTCTTGGTTTTGGCTTAGGTCATGATCTCATGATTTTGTGGGTGGGTTTGAGCCCTGCGTGGGGGTCTTCACTGGCAGCATGAAGCCTGCTCGAGATTCTCTCTGCCTGTCCCCAGTTTGCACTGTCTCTGTCTCTCTCAAAATAAATAAATAAAGTTTAAGAAAAGAAGAGTCCTTAAAAGACTAGAATCACCAGAATGTATCGTCCTAATTGACATCAATGAGGAAAATGATAAATTTCCATAATTAAGGTGACTGGTGTATATAAGTTGCTTTCACACAAATGTTAGCCACTTAATCACCACAAAGGGGCTTTGAGGCATGTATCCTGAAATCTATTTCATGGATAAAGAAATGGAGGAAGAGATGAAGTGATTTGCTTGACCCTTACTTTGGGGAACCCCAAACAGGAGCCCAACGTCCTGACTCTAAATTCATGTAATTTCCATCATTCTAGTTCCAACCTATAGCTGAGTGTATCTGCTTATGGAGAAATCCACCCGGTGTAATTTCCAATGTGCTGAGCAGGCTTTGAGCCCTCAGACATCTCAACCCAAATTCCAGCATTAGAAATCCATTCCTCTGGATCTATAAGTTCCTTTCTGGAGATGTAAAATGCCACCAGGAAGGTGAGCATGTCATGTCTGGCTACAAGTCACTTGCATTCACTTAAGTGAGTGCTGTTATCCTAACAAGGAGATATGATGCCCATTGGGGAAGGGAGCTGCGGGTGTGGAAAGAAATATTTCTGTGCGTGGCCAGGAATGTAGGTGGGAGGAGAAGATCTGGGAGGGGCATCAGGCACTCAAGAGAAATGAAAAGGGCAAGTCTCAAGACAGTATGAAATGTACTCTTTCCTTCCTGACAATTCTTGTTCTCATTGGTACCATTGGGAGAGTGATGCACAGGCAAATGGATCATGGGTCTGATTTATTTTAGTGGTTCTTACATTCTTATTATCTTTTTCTGGCTGCTCTATGACCAGTTTTGTGTTTCATCTCATAGTTGCCTAGATACTCCCAGCCTGAGTGCTGAGAAGCTTCCCAAAGATGAGTTTACTTTTGTGAGAATTTTAGAATTCTATCTCCAAGGAGGTTTCTTGCCACCAGAGTGTCCCTGGATCAAATCTGTGGACTCTAAATATTCTCCAACAGATTGTAAATTTTGGACATGGTGCTAGCGAAGAGAAGAACGGACAGCAGCAAATGTCAGGACCACATGGTTTCCAGTTAGATTGTAGTCAGTGTGATATTTTGCATGATACACTGTGTTCTCTGCTCAAAGATGTTCTTGGGAGAAAGAAGAAAGGTTGAATGTTTCTTTTGTGCCAAGCAATGAATAATCAAGGGAAGAAACTGGGAAGGAAAATCAGTTTTGGATTTGAGTGTTAGAGAGAAGCTAGAATTGTGAGCCCTTATGTTGGTGACACCATCTTAACAAAGTAGAAATGAGTTTTTCTGTCTCAGTTTGCAGTGGATGACAGAAAATGGCTTTCAAACCAAATATGGTATGGAGATTTCCATTTGTAAAAAAGAATCTTCTGTAAATAACAGAGTTGAAATATTTGCCCTGAAAATATGAAATTGACTTGGTAAGTGGATTACTTTTAGGACATCGATTATTAAATATAAGGAAAGATGCAACTTTCATAAATGAAATCCAACAGGCATAGAGTTTCCATAATGATACCATCTGTCTCTACTTTTTGGAGAATTTCATTAATGTATGGGAATCTTGTTCCATATGGTAGAGAGAAGACTGAGCTGAGAGGGACATTCTTTGTGTTCCATGTCAATTCTTGTTTGTAATCAGATAGTGTTAGGTAGGTCATTGTGTCTTTCTTACTTGACTTTCTTATATGTACAATTAAGAGATTGAACTAGACACCTCCTAAGTTTTCTTTTGCTTCTCAGATGTAATTCTTGGCTTTGCTTGGATAACAGGCTCTGGTCAACAATCCTTTAATTCTGATCATCTGAAATGCCATTTTCTTTTGACCTGACTCTTTAAAATTAAATTATATTGCCTCAGATCCATCATGTATCAGTCATTTTACCCTCTGTATTAGGATCTTGACATCACAGAATTTGAAAACATGTAGGCTAGAATCTCACGTTTTATCCAACACATTTGTGATGGATCATGATCCTGATTCTTCTCCAGGAACAGAGAGCCAGTGACTTCCAAAGCTCAGTGCATTTATGCTGGCTAAATTTTAATTGTGTCAAATATGACTAAAATCTTACATGAGTCTCTGTCACATTCAATTTAGTTAAGATGCAGCTATACTATTCTTTTAAAATCCATTTATTTGGGCAATATAATTGGCTGATGGCTTCTTCAAGAGTGTATCACACAACCATTCTGAACAAAGCTTATGAATCATTGTGATTTCATCAAGTTTGAAGAGAAGGAATGGCTGACTGGTGGTATTAGCAATGCCAAAACAATCATTAAGCAGATAGCTCTGTTTTTAACATTTATGAAGTGTTACACGCATAATTTGCTCCAAAGAGAGGGAGGGAAGGAGGGCAAGAGGAAGAGATGGAGAGAGAAGACAGAATGAGAGGGAGAGAAGGAGGAGGGAGGGGGGAGAGAGAAAGAGAAAGGAAGAGGAAGAGAGAGAACACTGGTTTAGTGGTAATGGTGTGCTGCATATTGTAATGGAGGGGGAGGTGATCCAAGCTGCCCTGAAGAGCCCATTGGAGTGAGATGTTTGTTGATAATACTGTGCCTGTGTCTATATGAAACCAGTGCATTATATGATATTGCTGCACATAATTTTCCCTTCTTCATTCCAGCTGTCCAAAAAGCATGCAATGAGAGTGCTAAGTCATAAGCCCATAGTTACACAGAGCATTTAACCAAGACAAAGTTGGCAGTTTGGAAGCTCATTTGAGGGCATACTGGGCTCATCTCTGCCTTTGAGAAAAGTTTCTTCAGTGCTGTGAAGGATCCTGGGTTTCCCTGGGAAAGGTCAGCAGTGTTGTATACACGTGAGCAGTGGTCAAACTCTTGAAAATAAAGTCTTTGAGAAAGCCCAACCACCCTCTTCAGACTCCTTTCAGTTTGAGGAGCTCCTCACGTGCAAGTAGATTGCTGACCAGGCTGGCTGCGTGAAGGTGGGACACACTGATCCTGATAGACCATTTCGGTTGCAGTCTGTCTACTGAAAATGCATCACTTGATCTTCAGCCCTGTGGTACTATTTGGACCAGACTGTTTCAGATAGTAACATAAGTGTGCTACTAACAGTCTAGTTTTAATGTCAAAATTCCAAACCTGGGGTCTGAAGACATTCATCTTCTTTTTTCCAAAACATGTAAGTGTATGCATTAAAATGCATATCAGGGAAAGGAAACAGACCATCAGTTCAGACAATTCATAGTGAAATCCATGGAAAGCTGGAGTTTTTAAACTGGACCTTGAAAAAAATGACAAGCAGGGAGGAAGAAGCAGTTCAAGGGTATCAGGACAAGGGTATCTTAACTTCTGATTTATTTCAAATTTAGCTGACTTGGGAGCATGATACAACTCTTCTTCGTCTACATTTGTACCACAAATGTTTCCTGTATTAAAAAAAACGAGAGGCATCTTGGCTGTGTATGTGTGGGGGAGGGTGGTGGAAGATAGCATTTCCAGAGGGTTTTGCTTTTCTGCCTTTTAGTTATTTGCAGTCTGTGTTATAGTTATTAAGTGTTGATATGCCAATCTCATTTGCTCTCAGAGTAGGCTATTTAGAATGTCCATCTTAATGGTCAAACAGATTTTCTTGGCCACCTCACCTAGTTATTTCCCAAAATAAAAATCCCAAATAAACTCATATGCAATAATTATAGACAACTATTTTCAACAATTACACTAATCTATAAAACAGATAACTCGGGGGTCACAAATTTTCTGTTGGAGTGTACTTTAAAATTTTTCATCTCAAGTGAATATTTTAATTGCTACCAAGTTGAAAAATGAAGAATTAAAAATGGAAGGGTGAGCTGATTTTGTCAGATTAAAAAAAATAAAGGCTTGTATGTGACTCAATAGTTTATTCTATTGTTGCAGAGACTTTAAATTAAGAATTTGGAGAAAACCTGGAGATTTGGGTTGTTTCCAGGCACAGATTCAAGGTTTTCTTTGTTACCATATTCTATTGATTTTGGGCATATGGTGTCCAGAAATGGGAGGAGGAAAGGATGAAGAATCTGTAGCCTTCAACTGGAAACGGTGTGGTCCATTGACCAAGGACAATGCTGATTAGAATTCTGTCCTTGGGTGGGATATGGCTCTGCTGAGAACAAAGAAGCTGTTAAGGTCAGCCCTTGTTTTCAGTCTCTGGGGATTTAGTTCCAATTTTCTCTTTTCCAAAGGTCTCCTGAGCTGAGCCTCAACTTGAGAAGTTTCTTCCCTGTAACTTCTGCCATCTGGAACATACTCTGCATTTTCACCCCTCATTCCACATCTCAGCTGGGATCAATCATTTCTACTTTATTTTATGTCACTCATCTTCCTGTGTATGTTGAACAAGTGCCTACATCTCAGAGATCGACTGGGCCCAACTTGAGTGAGGCTTGTGTGCTTTGCAGGGAGCTGGTCCAGCTCCAGCCTTGACCCAGAGCCCTTGGGCAAGAGCCGCCCAGACAGTCCAGGGTTTCCCTTTGGTAAGCACTCTTCACTCAATACTTTTGGGAAAAGAAATGATTTCAGAGGACAAAATTGACTTTGTGGGAATCAATGAAAGGGCTTTCTGAAAGGTATGTGGTAACCAGCCTTTCTGGGTGTCCCCATCCTCCCCTGATCCCCTGGTTATTTAGACACAAGAGGAAGATGCACCTCCGTTCCCCAGAGCCTGGAGCCTGCCTGCACACTCCTGCTTTTGTCCTTTGTCACCCAAACTTGCCTCTTAGATTTCCTCTGGTTTTGAACCCAGTTTAAGTTTTCCCTTCCCAAGGTCATCCTGGGTCTGTTCCTGTTGTCTCTTTCTTGGTCATGCCATGTTTCTACACATTTCTTAAGTATATTTTTAGTTGTTTCTGGTAAAGACGTTCACTTTCTGCCTAGCCACACACATTTCCCCCTCTTCCAGTGAGCCTCCTGGAGCCTCCATTCCTCCTGAAGCAGCATTTCAGAAATGCCCTCTGGCAGTATTTTTGTCTGTTCTTTTTTCTGAACTACAAATCAAGATGTACTATCCCACCCAATTTGCAATCTTGCTTTTCTATAGTAGTTCTTCTCATACTTGAATGTGTAAAATATTAGAAAATCAGTGTCTCAGGTCTAGAGATTCGAAGTCCAAAATCAAGGGCCATGCTCCTTCTGAAACCTGTCGGGAAATCCTTCTTTGCCTCCTACCAGCTTCTGTGCATCGTTGGCAATTTTGGCTGTTTCTGGACTTGTAGATGCACCACCCCAATCCCCTAGCCATCTTCTCCGTTTGTATTTTCGTGTTGTCTTCCCTGTACATGTATCTCTCTGTGTCCAAATTTTTCCTTTTTATAAGAACATCAGTTGTATTAAACTAGAGCCTGCCTTAAGGACCTCTTTTGTTTTTAATGTTTCATTTACTTCTGAGAGAGAGAGAGAGAGAGGGAGAGAGAGAGGGACAGCGTGAGCAGGGGAGGGTCAGAGAGAGAGGATGATACAGAATCTGAAGCAGGCTCCAGGCTCTGAGCTAGCCGTCAGCACAGAGCCCGACACAGGGCTCAAACCCACAAGCTGTGAGATCATGATCTGAGCTGAAGTCAGATGCTTGACCGACTGAGCCACCCAGACGCCCCTATATTTACATTTTTAAATAAATGATTTCCCTTAAGTGGATGCCTTACAGAGATTTTTTTCATCTTCTGGTTATTGTTTACGTGTAAGGATGTATGTTTGAAATGTGGGTGCTTCTAAAATGAATCTAGCAGGCCTCGCTCTAATAAAGGTCATACACCTTGGAGCTTGCATAAAAAATGAATTTGTTTTTTGTCACTAGGCCAGCACCTGAACACTCATGGCTTAGTCATCTATGTCAGAGACAGGATTTCCAAAGTAGATTTTGAAGGAAAAATGGGAAGAGTTGAGAAGGATAAGCTACAGTTGCAAATAATCCATTTGTTTTCTAAATCTAAATCTTACTCTGCAAAAGTAAAAAATGACAATTAATGCCTAGGCTAGGCTGGGGTTCCAAGTTGAATTTGGCACAAGTATTACTTGCCTCTCATATGCCAACCACAATGGATGCTTACATACCCAAACAGTAGTGCATGTGAAAATGGAAAAGTTTGTCCTACGTTTCTGTTCATGTTAAGGCAGACATCATTCCTGAACTGACCTATTATTATACATCCATATAAACTACAGTGGACTAAGAGGATATTGGGTGTATGTGGGTGAGTTGAGTATGCAAATGATGCAAATACGTGTAATGTACATACTTATATGTTTCTGAATTATTTTATGATTGCCAAAGAAAAAAATCTTGTCTTTAAGGAATAAAGGTAAAACACTTTTTTTAAAAAAGATTATTTGATATCTCCCCAAAACAACTAGTAAGGGTGGAGAGGTTTGAAAGACCTTCAGAGGAAAAGAGCACTCCCCGATGAAGGTTTACTTAAAGTGAAATTCGGTTGTTTCACAAGTGAAAGAGGCTGAAGGGAACTAGCAGGACATTTCGAGTGGTTGCATCTGGTTTGATTCAAATGGTTTCACAGTCGTGGAGTTTCAAAGAAAAATAAAGTTCATAGCAAGAAGAAATGCTATTTAAACCATGTGAACTGGAGCCAGTGAAAAAATTCATCCTTATAACCACAATGTGTGAAGTTTTGCTTGGTAAGTGATTTTTCAGAGAAGGTATGCAAAATTAAACCACATACACCTGCATGCTTGGGTTAGTTCTTGAGGTTAAATTAGGTCAGCTTTTCCCATTTAGTGTCTCAGTGTACAGTTTGGTCAATTTTCCTTTGTCTAACAACTATTTATGGAGCTTCTGCTATGTGTGATTTATCATCATGGGTTTGTTGGTGCTACAGTGATGGTATATGTAGCATATGGTGCATGCCCTTGAGGAGTTTACACTTTAGTAGTAAAGACAAAAACACATGTTTTTACGTGGTAGAATAATTTATTGAGTATTATTGAAGCTGATAAAAGAAGGGAAAGAAGTAGAATTGGTTGCTCACCTCCTTAGGCAAGAGTCCTAGAAACAGATGGTTCTTTACAGTGACTCCCCTCCCTCAGAACAAATGGGATTATTTTGTACTGAGACAAATGGGGATTGTCACAGCTATGAAAACCCTAAATTGCTACTTTACAGGGTTTTGGGGAGAACTCTTCTAAAGCCAATCACAAAAGCTACCTGAATCAGGAACCCCCAAATAAGCATTATCTCTGTATATTAGTCAGGGTTCTACAGAGAACCAAAACCAATAGGATGGAGAGAGGGAGAAAGGGAGGAAGAGAGAGAGAAAAACAAGAAAAAAAAAAAGACATTTGTTCATATGATTGTGGAGGGGTGGCAAGTCCAAAATCTGCAGAATGGGTTGGCAGCCTGGAGACCCAGGGAAGAGTTTCAGAATTCCTTCTTGCTCAGAGGAGGCTACTCATTATTCTATCCATGCCTTCAACCAATTGGATGAAGGCCACTCACATTATGGAGAACAGTGTTTTTTTCTTTTTAAGTTTATTTACTTAAGTAAATACTTAAGTACTTATTTGGAGAGAGAGAGGTAGAATGGGGGAGAGAGAGAGAGAGAGAGAGAATCTCAAGCAGGTTCCATATTGTCAGCAGAAAGCCTGATGCAGGGCTCAATATCACAAACTGAGTTCATGACCTGAGCCCAAATCAAGAGTCAGATTCAGATGCTTAACCAACTGAGCTACCCAGGTCCCCTGGAGAACAATCTGTTTTAATGAAAGTTCACCAATGTGAATGTTAATCTCATACCCCAAAACACATCCAGAATAATGTTTGGTCACATATCTGAGTACCATGTCCAGGCACTTTGACACATATAATTAACCATCACATCATCTTTGTTGGTCTGGAGTACATGTGAGGTATGTTGTCTCAGCAAAGACTAGAACCCATAGCATACCTGGAGAGAATCATGCCTAGTTTCAGAGGGAAAATATTAAAAGGCTAGGACTTAAATTTGCTGGAAGATAGAACTCACAAGGGTTAACCAGAGATAGTAAGGTAGGAGCAAAATATTGATGGGTGTCTCAGGAAACTAAAAAGTGATGATATTGTGGAGCTTCTCTGGTCCCATAGGAATCTCAGCTTGGTTTTCATCTTTTCCTTTGCTTACTTTGGAGAAGCAAGATGGGAGGACTGGAGCTAGAGACAGGGTGCCCGACCTACTGAGTAATATTTGTTGTAGGGATCAGTCTTTTACCATGCGTTTAAGCATGGCCTTCCCCCTTCTTGATTCAAGACATTTCTTGGTACAAGAAAGGTCTTGACTTAGTGGTAAAGAGTTATGGCTAAAGTTGGAGTCAGGGAAAGGACTAATCCACCATTTGTTAGAACTGACTCAACACCTGGCTACTTTTAAGCCTCAAAGAATTTTTCACCCTCACCGTCCACCTTCTACTCTCTACTCTATGTAATTAAGCAAAACATCAAAGACGTATCTGGTCTATAGGGCTGAAGCTTTTATGGCCACTCAGTTTAAAATTTTTCCACTTTCCTTCTTGTCACTCTACTCCCATCCCCCGCCAGATAACAGTTTAAGGAGATCCTCTTTTTGATTAAAAATTTTCCCTAGAATTTATCCCTATATGATATGCTGTATAGTTCTCTCTCTCTCTCTCTCTCTCTGAATATTTTCTTGTTGACTGTCCTCATCACTAGTATGTAAACTTCACAAAGTCTGTGATTTTTGTCTGTTTTGATCACTGTCTTATTCTCAGTACTTAGAACAGTGCCTACCACATAGTAGGCATTTAATAAATATTTGTTGAATTAATAGCTAAGTAATTCTCCTGGTTGGAACATAGCTAGTGTAGGGTGGTAAAAATTTCTTTAAGGGGAAATAATATCTTTTTGGAGGCAGAAAATTTGCCTAATACCTAAGCTTACATATTCAGTACTTGGAGATATTAGGACAAATAAACCCATAAACCCAGCCAGACTCTTTTTCTTTTTTGAGAGAGAGAGAGAGATTTTGAGATAACACACACATTCATGTGCACCTCTTGGGGAGTGGCAGAGGGAGAGGAAGAGAGAGAATCTTAATGAGGCTCCATGCCCAGCATGGATCCTTAACTCATGACTGTGAGGTCATGACCTAAACTGAAATCAAGAGTCAGACATTTAACCAGCTGAGCCATCTATGCACCCTAAACCCAACCATACTTTGATTGAGTGCTGGGGTACTATTCCTAATTCAGAATATAAACCTGGTTCTGTCTTACTCTGGATGAGCTCTGGATGGGGAGTCAATTTTCTTTGTGGGATGAAAACAGTTGTTTGGTGAGAGAATAAATAAGATTTTTAAAAAACCTAAAGTACTTAATTAGTTTCTCCTTTTTTTCCCTTTCAGGTAGATAGATAGTTCTCTTTGTGCCTAGAGGAGGTGAATATTTTGTAAAAGCCAAAGTCCATCTAAAAGATTGTCATAGTTATCCTAAGGGAAGGAGAATTCGGAGGGATAGAGAAATGGAGAGACCTTTGAGAATCAAGTTGGGGTAGAAGAAGAAAGAGAATGGTCAAGAATTGGAAGAAAATGGGAAGTAGTGATTCTTAGAGACAGCATGGATCCACATCCTTCTGGTTGCTTTTGTCTTTGGTAGCATACACTAGGGCTAGATCTCAACCAGTGCCTGGAATATGAGAGCCACCAAATCACTGCCCATGATGGACAGATGGCGAGAGCTAACTTACACATTTTAGAAATCCAATAAACCCCCTGGATTCTGGAGCTTCCTTGAAAAGGTAGGGGCTCCAGGACTATTTGGGATTTACTTTCTTATCATCTCTGTGGATTAGGGACTCTGGAACAGATTAAATTAGATCTAAAGTTTACAAAGATATTGGGTTTAAAGTTAAAAATAATTGAAGTTAAAAAATGGATCTGTAGACTGAGATTCATAGCTACCACATTCATGAAACTAGGCTGAAAAGAGTGCTGGAGGGAAAGTGAAGAACAAAAGTCCTTAATCTGAACATAAAGGGAGACTGTATAAAGAAATTAGTATCTCAGTTTGCCTTGATGACTTGGTAAAGTGAGGGCAACTCATTATTACTCATCCTCCCAGGATGGAGAAATTACTTTTCCCTGCCAGCTCAGCTTATCTCCTGCCCTCCTCTGACTTCTTCCAAGCAACAGAAACCTATAGGCCATGCATCCTTCATCTGTCTCCTCACCCTGGATGTCTCTCTTCCTCCATCATGACTCCTCACTGTGCTCACGGTGTTCTGAGTTTATATACACCAGAGCCCCTAATTTAAGTTCCAATGAGAGTCACTACATACTATTACAGGTTTTTTTTTTTTTTTTACCTCAATACCCAGGATTTATTGTCTTGCCACCTTGAAGAATGAAAAAGTAGACACAAAATGAGCAGAAGGCAAAAGTTTATTAGAGTATAAGATTAGAAAGTAACAATAGTAGGAAACCTCTCTTTACAGAAAGGACACTTTAAAAAGTGAATGCCTGCAGAATAAAGGCAAAGGTCTTTGTTTTATAAGGTTCTTGTCAGCCTTCCCTTCCCCTCCCCCTCATTCCTTCTCAGGTTTTACCCTTCTTGGCTTGATAGCTCTAGGTGCTGGGTGATCCATTCCTGATTGGTTCAACTCCATTGTGTGAGGAGTCAGACTGGTCATACTGCCCCGCATATAACATAAGTTTTGTGGTTTAGCTAGGTATTTTGTTTGTAAAGTTCCTGACAAAGGAACCTGAGGGGGAGTAGGTGGCGTCTGTTATATTCTTAAGAGGGGCCTTACACCTGAGAAGTTTGCTGTAGTCAACTGCTCCCAGTGTTGTTCCAAAATATGTGTTTTTCTCCACCCAAGGACCTCAGGTCCTAACCTTTTCCTCTCTGCCTATTTTATCCTATCTTTCATTATTGTAATACAATCTTTGAATTTCTAGAAATGGACATTCTTTTTTCTCTAATGTATTCCTCCTCCTTCTTCCTTCCCTGTTCCCTTTTCATTTTATCAGTTTCGTATGCCTCTATTTAAATAAAATCTCTCCTCTCCAACCTCAAATGTCAATTTTCATCAATGTAAATAACTAGAACCCTACAGTAGAATTGGAGATATCTACTTAAGTCTTGGCATAGAAATGAAGTAATAAATGTGCACATATTAAAAAATAAAATTACAATATTTTATTACATATCCAAAATTTAAAAACACTACATAATATTATTTAACTCACTATAGAAACAGTTTAACAAAAGAAACAATATGATGTGGTAAGGAGTTCACATGAAACAGGAGCTTAATTGTCACCACTGTATTGGAGACATTGAACTATTTCACTTAAAGCATCAGTAATATACAGTTTTACTTTAAAGTACTGATGATAGAAAGTTTGTTGATCATATCTCTTCACATTCCCAAGGAACTTTGTAGACTCTCTTTTCTTATCTTCAGTCACTCATTTTCTTATGGACTATTAGGTAGAGAGTAGTTTCCTCTTTACATAATTAAAAGAGGTTAAAAGAAGATAACCATAAAAATCAAAGATATTATTATTTGATTTTTTGTTAATTAGGAAAGCTCTACTCCTTAGGTTTCCAACCTAAACTTTAAAGAAGATTCATGCCTATGCTTCTCAAACTCTTCCAAAAAATTGAAGATGAGGGAACACTCCCAATCTCATATTGCCCTGATAACAAAGCCAGGTAAAGAAAGTACAAGAAAAGAAAACTACAGTTCAACATCCCCAATGAAGGTAGATCCATAAATTCTCAGCAAAATTCTAGCCAACCAAATTCAACAGTCTATTAAAAGAATCATACACCATGATCAAGCAGGTTTTCTCCCTGTGATACAAGAATGGTTTAACACATGGAAATCAATAAACACAATATACCACATTAATACAATAAATGATGAAGGTCATATGATCCTCTTGATTGATGCAGTAAAAGCTTTTGACAAAATTCAACACCCTTTCATGACAAAAGCTCTCAGCAAATTGGGTATAGAAAGAAGTACATACATCAATATAATAAAGGCCATATATGACAAACCCACAGCTAACATCACACCCAACTATGAAAAACGAAGTTTTTCTTCTAAAATCAGGGATAAGCCAGGGGTGCCTACACTTTACCACTCCTATTCAACACAGTATTGAAAGTTTTAGAGCAATTAGATAAGGAAAAGAAATAAAAGACATCCAAATACAAAAGGAAGAAGTAAAATTGTCTTTGCTTGCAAATGACATGATATTACATATAGAAAACCCTAAAGATTTCACCAAACAACTGTTAAGCCTAGTAGATAAATTCAGTAAAGTTGTAGGATATGAAAGCAACATACAAAAATCACTTGCATTTCTATACACTAACAACGAAATATCTGCAAAAGAAATAAAGAAAGCAATATCATTTATAATAGCATCAAAAACAATAGAATATTTAGGAATAAATTTAACCAAGAAGGTGAAAGATCTGTACATTTAAAGCTATAGACATTGATGAAAGAAATGGAAGATGTAAATAAATGGAGAAATACCCATGTTCATGGATCAGAAGAACTAATATTGTTCAAATATTGTTCAATACAATCCAAAGCCATCTATGGATTCAATGCAATCTCTGTCAAGATTCCAATGGCACTTTTTTTTAGAGAAACAGAAAAACAATACTCAAATTTGTATGAAATCATAAAAGACCCAGAGTAGCCAAAGCAACCATAGGAAAGAAGAGCAAAAGTAGAGGCATCACACTTCCTGATTCCAAACTATACTATAGTAGTAAAGCCATAGTAACCAAAACAGTATAGTACTGGCATAAAAGCAGACACATAGACCAATAGAACAGAACTGATATCGCAGAAATAAACCCATACATATACAGTAAACTAATTTTTGACAAAGAAGCCAAGAAAACTCAATGGAAAAAATATAGTCTTTTCAATAAATGCTGTTGGGAAACCTGGATATTCTCATAGAAAAGAATCAAATTGGACCCCTTCTCTTACACCACTCGTAAAAATTAAGTTGAAATTGATTAAAGACTTAAATGTAAGACCTGAAACTGTAAAACTACTAGAAGAAAACAGGGAAATACTCTTTGACATTGGTCTTGGCAATGATTTTTTTCTAATATGACACCAAAGGCATCAATAACCGAAGCAAGAGTAAAAAGTAGGACTATATCAAGCTAAAAAGCTTATGCAGAGCAAATGAAATAATCAATGAAATGAAGAAGCAACTTATTCCATGTAAGAAAATATTTTTAAAAGTAATAAAGTTTAATATCTGAAATATGTGGAGAACTCATGTAACTCAATAGCTAATAATAATAATAATAATGATAATAATAACAATCTGATTTAACTGGGCAAAGAACTAGAGTAGACATTTTTCCAAAGAAGATATACAACTGATCAACAGATACATGAAAAGATGCTCAACATCACTAATCATCAGGGGGAATGCAAATCAAAATGACAGCGAGATATCACCTCATGCCTGTTACAATGGCTGTCACCAAAAAGACAAGAGATAAGTGTTGGCAAGGATATGGAGAAAAGTAAAGCCTTGTGTACTGTTGGTGGGGATGTGATTTGGTACAGCCACTATGGAAAACAGTATGGAGGTTCCTCAAGAAATTAAAAATAGATTCAGCAAGCCCACTTCTGGGTTTATATCCAAAGAAGATGAAGTCACTATCTTGAAGTTATATATGTATCCTCATATTCAGTGAAGCATTATTTACAGTTGCTAGGACATGAAAACAATGTAAGTGTCCATCAGTATTATTCAGCCATACAAAAAAAGTAAATCTTGCCATTTGTGACAATGTGGATGGATCTCGAGAGCATTATGCTAAGTGAAATAAGTCAAACAGGGAAATGAAAGTATTGTATGATCTCACTTATATCTGGAATATTAAAAAAAAGTTTGGCTTCTTAGCCTTTTGGCTTTACTTAAGATTTGACAAATGTTTACTGGAGGGTAGACTAAAAAGAGTGTTGGGTTCAACTTCTTGTCCTTCCCTTTTCTTAGATCCTTATGCCTCAATATGTCTATCTCATTAGCCCTTCAAATATTTGTATATATTTATACAAAGATCTATCTATCTAATATTTTATATAATTTTCTAGTTGTTCTCAGTGGAATAGTTAGTATAATATGAGCCACTAAAATTAAGACTGAAAATTCCCATGTTAAATATTGGATATTGAAGGATATTATCATAAGCTAAAGCTTTTAATATTGTGATACTATTGGAAAAATAATTTCAGTCTTAGAAATAGCTAACAAATTTCCAATGATAGATACTTACAATAGAGTCAATAAGGCAGAGATAAATATTTGTATAGATTTCAGATGAGTGTCTTAGGCTTTCCAGTACCAGAGCAAAGCAGAGGGATAAAACAATTATTTAAGAAATTTAGAGCAAAACATTGAAAAGATCTTTGTATTTCTTCACCAAAGTAACATGTATTTTTGTTCAACTTTAACACACATCATGTGTTAAAAATGTGTTCTAAATGGATCATGACTATACATTTATAAGCAAGAAAAAATATACAGACTTGATTTGAATCCTCCAAAAATTATCCAAGAACATATACTTCATTTTATTTTTCATGCTATGTTGCAGCTAATTTTTTTTGTATTAGAATGCAATGTTCTAAAAGTTTAAGCATCTTACTGCATAAGACTAGCACACCTTATGGTAGTAGTAATCAAGATAATTAAAAATGGTAGACATTCTGGGAATACATAGTCACAAAAGTAAAAAGGCCAAAACGAGAACATATTTTGGAAGGTGAAGGCTCAAAATCTCACTTTTGAATCATATCTCTTCTTCAAGAAAAGTTCCTTTTCTAAAGCAAGAATGTTTCTCCTCAGTCAACTGGCAGAGGCTTCTATGGAATCTCCTTTTGTGGTTAGACAGTGCCTTAAATTAGCATAGGTGAAGTGAGGCCAGGTGTGGGGAAAGCATACCCTGTTTATCTACTTAATTATAAGATTAATTTTTTTCTAGGATGTTTGTGAATACTGGACTAAATTGCTCTGTGATACCGAGGACAGAGCACAGAAGATTATCCATGTCTGTCGTATTGTTCCAATAATTACATACCATTTTTAGCTACAAAAATTTGAATTTATTTTTATTTTACTTTTGTCCTAAGATTAGAAAGAAGCTAATCTTTTGACTTCACATATTGGAAGAATTAGGCTTCAGAAGGACTGAATAGGATTGGATGATTAGTGCCCTACATTGCTGACCTACTTTGTGTTTTTTTCTGTGTAGTTCCCTTATAATTATGAACTATTAGAGCTGCCTGTAACTTCAAAAAGCAATGTGTATGATTCTGTAGAATGGAATTTTAAGCTTCACGTGGATATGTGGTCATAAGATTGTATTATTTTTCAACAAATATTTCCTATTTTGGTGGAAAGTTTCATATTGCACACTTTGTTGAGAAATTGTAAATAATTGGTTTAGAAAGTAGTTTGTCGAAAAAATTCTCTTTTGCAAAGGGTCATGGGTAACTTTTTCAAGGCCCTTCGTCTTTCACAAGATGATCATAAAATACCTTTCCAGCCTTGTTTCCTGACACTGTTCTTCATCACTCCCAGCCACAGCTATGGACCTTCCAGTCAGCATCTGAATACATTGTGTTTGCTTAGTTTACCCTGACTTTGCACTTACACCTTTCTTAATGTGAATGCTGGTTCCCCCTTTCCATCATTCTTCAAGACTAAGCTCAAATGGTATCTTTATGAGAACTCCAAGGCTTTATGTCAAAACTCATTCCTATATTGTGACAATTAACACAAACTGTATGACAATTATTTATTAATGTGTTTATTTCCCCCTGTTCAATTTGAATTCATATGGTGCAAAAACAGTATTGTATTATTATTCTTTGAATCACTGATATTTAATGTAGTGCTAGGCATGAGTAAACAACTAATAAATCTTTACTGAATAACAAAGAATTACCCTAAATTAAAATCCCAAAGGCCAGTGTTTCTTTCACCATAACTAACGTACTTTACATTTAGGTTTTCTTTATTCTTGTTATTACTTAATTAAACACTATCTGGGAAGAACAAAAGTATATTTTTATTAATATGTGGGTCTCTGAAATATCTCATTCTTGATATTCTATTCTTTCTTTTTTTTTTTTTATGTTTTATTTATTTCTAGGAGAGAGAGAAACAGCATGAGCAGGGGAGGGTCAGAGAGAGAGGGAGTCACAGACTCTGAAACAGGCTCCAGGCTCTGAGCTGGCAGTCAGCACAGAGCCCGACGCGGGGCTCGAACCCACGAACCGCGAGATCATGACCTAAGCGAAAGTCGGACGCTTAACCGACTAAGCCACCCAGGTGCCCCGATATTCTATTCTTTCTAAAGATATACAGATTTTAGTTAACTTCTATATATTTTTGAAAGAATGTCCATATGGCTGTGCCTAAACAGACTACTTTAATCTCTCATCCCTTTAGAGATTTTTAGAGTATGTGTATGTGTGATGACAGTAAGGTATTTACAATAAGGTATTCAGTGTTAGACCGTGAAATCAGCTCACTTGGGATGGAGCCCTTTGGGGCATGAGGAGATGGGTGGACATCAAGGATCCCTTTGATGGGATATTGTTTCTCTCTGGAATCTTAGTACCCAACTAGTTACCAGAAAAGAAGCAATTGATTGCCTTTTCTCAGCTTGAAGAATTTACACTTTCACAAAGTGAGAAGTAACTTCTAGGTAAAGGATTACATTTGGAGATTATTACCACCTTGTTTGGTTACAGTAGAAATGAATCCACTATTCAGAACAAGGCAGTATTCTCAATTATCATATACAGTATTCACTCAGAGGAATTTCACCATAGTATGAAAATTACCCAGGCCAAGAAATAAGTATGATTTTTGTTGGGAAAGAGATTGCTTTTATAGGAAAATAATGGCTTGTTTGTGAAGAAAAATATTCTGAGGTTACTTAGAAATTTTCTTGTGAAATAAATATTGTCTGTTTATTATTATATTTATTTAGTACTACTGTGCATAAGGCATTGCTCACCAATTTATTAATTCTGGATGCTACTCAAGTGCAACCTGTGGCCAGATTCTTCAAGTTTGACGGAGTTCTTAAGAATCATTAATATTTCTCTTACGTTTTCCAGTATTTCAGGTAATCATGCATATCCACTGCACTGGCCAGGAAATCTATTAAGGTTCTGTAGACTTCCAACTGTGTTTGCTACTACGAGAACATTCAGTTCCTAGAAGTTAAAAACATATCTCTAAGCAGCTCATAATTTCTGGCTTCAGGTTTAAACTGATGTCAGACGCCAGAGTCAATAACCTCCTAAATTGGTGTGATCTCAATTCCATATGGTCCTATTAGCTTGCTTGATCTTAAAGTGCAAATGTGCTACATAGATGATGATGTGAGCCACTCATTCTTACGGGGTACAAGGGATCTTCAGTTCAGTGTATAAAGAGATATTCATTGCTTTGAAGTTTGAAGGTTATTTTCTTTAAAATACTTGGAAATAGTCAAGCTTGTGGATCTCAATATTGAGAGTGCATAGTATTCATGATGTAGGTGGCATTAAGATTACCTCCAAGGACCCCACCCCAAGATAATCTGGTTTAATGCCCTGAATTGTAGATGCTGATCCTGGTGATTTTAATGTAGGTGATTCCAAGAGCCATACTTCGGAAAATACTGCCTTGCACCTTATAATCCATCACCTTTTATAGGTTTGTGAGCCACTTGCAGAATCATAGGAGCTTATAAAGAGATTCTTCTGAGAAGAGGAACATTCAAGAGAAGGCCATGAAGATTAAGGAGCAGAGTACTCAGAAGGAAGATAGAGGACCTAAAATTTTTATTTACTTTAAAAATATTACCACTTGTCTGTGTTCATAATTCATAATGAGTAACCATATGGCATTATAATCATATTCTAGTGAAAGTGACTGCTGAAATAATTAAGGGAACTGACTTTACATCAATGAGGTGTAGATGACTTTTGTCTTTGGTGATACCAAAATGAAGGTCCACTCACTGCACCTATCAAAGTTGTATTCCTGGATTGTACTCCCTATACTCTGTCCTCTGTGCATCTCACTCGGGAGGAGAAGTATGAAGTATGAAGACTGTAACTGGGGTCAGCTTAAAAAAGGACTTTCCATAGGGAGCAATATAATTTTGCTTGGTAAGGAAGAGAATGGAGCTGGGCTCTGCTCCCTCAGCCTCAGCCAAATATAGAAATCCAGCGGGAGACCGGCATAGTCAGGCGTCAGTCTAGAGGAGTGGCTGCAAATATACCTTTTGCTATCATATTCCGGGATGAGGGTGCTAGCCATGTGTGAGCTTAACCCCCCTCGAGGCTAAGGAGTGGAAGACAGAAATGAATCAAGTGAACACTCAGAGCTGTCATTCTTTGTATGTAACTCAGTTGGCTACTGTCTTCTATGCCTTTGTTCATACGTTTATTTGTATGTACATTCATTCTCTCCTCTGTTGATTCTGCTGGCATTTCTTCTGAGTTTATTTGTGCCAGGCTCTATACTAAATGATGGAAATGAAACAATAACTGTGGAATTCAGGCTAGTGAGAAACAGATGAAGACAGGTCATTACAGTACTGGATGGTAGGTGCTGTGCTACAGAAATATGGGGTGTTACGGGAGCACAAAGGGAAGGGAACTTTGCTCAGATTTGGGCAGGAGAGTCTGAGTTCTAAAGGATGAATATTATTGGTCAAAAGGTTGAAATATTAGTGTTGCAGACAAAAGGGGTAACTTGTGAGAGTCATGAATCGAGAGGCACCATCGTATGATCAAGGAACAAAAAAAAATCAACATCTGCATGGAACACCTTGAAACCTGGGTTCATATGTAGCACAGAAAAGACTTCTGTGAACATGGAGAAAATGAAGCATCTTTGGATCTAGAGAATTTAGAGATGAATAAAGCAGACTGCTGCCCTCAATATGTTCCTATTTGGGGACTGCTTTCCTGTTCCTTTCTTACAAATTTATTGGAAACATATATTACGCAAGTTCAATAGATTCCATCTATCAATTTAGCTCCTAAAATAAGCACATCAAACTATATATCTTATTGAAATTGTTATTCTGTAATTAAACTTAACCTTAAGCTAAAAACATCAAAGTGATGCAGTGTTATTTAATAGGCGAAATATAACATACCTGGACTCTTGCCATGTGCTAAACACTTTTCTGAATGTCTTGAAAATACTAATATATTTAATCTTTATAAACAACTTTGCATAGATATGATTATTATTTTCCTAACATAGTTAAGGAAACCGAAGCATTGAGGCATTAAGTAACTTGCTCAAGTTACATCAGAACTCTTCATTGCAGGAGAACTCTGACTACAGAATCTATCCTCTCCACTCGTATTATACAGGCTCTCTAGTTTAAGAATGGCTGTGCATAAAAGCCGAGTGATGGTATTTCTCTAGTGGGTGAGAAGTATGGTTAGGACTGGTTTCAGGTCAGAAGTAGGGAAGTTACCATCATTACCCCCCAAAAAAATGTGTGCAGAGGAGGCACATTTTATATAATTCTTGGGCGTCACTCCAAACCCTTGTAGCCTCACATACTGGTGCAGATGCCACCCCAGAGTACTTGGTTTTCACACTTTGTGCAGATAAGATGTGACAGCATCTCTCTTTGGGTCTGCATGGACACCTCTTGCTTCCTGCTGCAGTGATTCTAGGTTTTCACTGTGGGAACCCACTTGGCTTTCACACATGTGCAACCTGGACATTCAGCAGAGTGATGCTTATGGCATCATTTGGAACCAATGAGGGACAAGAAGTCAGAGATCAGTGTTTCTCCTGGTTCTCCTACTTCTAAGATGCATTTCATAAGGCTCATCTGAAGTCCTGTTGGTTTGAACTGTGTCATAGCAGCTGGCCAACTCAATGATGCATCCTTGGTACTGCCTTTCTCTCATTCCCTGATTCTTATTTCCTGGCCTTTCTTTCTGCTCCATGGGATCACATTTGCATATAAACTCCTGGCATGTAGACCTCTGTCTCAGACTCAGCTTTGGATGAACACAAGCTGAGACAATGAAGCGGTTAAAATGCCAAAGTAGTTTGGCAATTGATTATGGTATAAATGGTAGAATATGGCATTGACATTGCTATTCCTATAGGGATAAAGCAATACTAATTCTCTTTGTAGGTTTAAAAATAGAAAGATGATAGGTGTATAAAAGTCTCTAACTCTGAGCTGTTCTTTAAGCAAAACTTCATAAGAATATCCTCTGAGGCACAGCTAGAAATTTCTCAGCAGACAGAGAGCTCGTTATAGTAAAGTCACACAAGCAGCATTTAGCTCCTGGTTCCATCATAAAGTAGTTATTAGATTTGAGAAAGGTAATACCTTCCTAGCTTAGTATCTCCCTTTTCTCCTAGAACACGGGTCATGTGGATGATTGTCACTATTTATCTGCACAGTACTTCCTAGGGTTGTATTTATAACACTCTTAACTGCTATCTAGAATAAGTTTTCTGCATAGCCACATAAAGAATGTCTAAAAGTGCAAAGGTGGTAAAAGTTTTACTCTACTTACAAACTAACAAATTAGCCTGCCACAGATTTTTGGATGCTGGTGGAAGATACAAGATCCCTGGGTCAGAGATGAAGGGCAGTTTGTTATTCACAGCAACAGTAGTAGCTAGAATATCAGTATTTTTGTGCTATTCTTTGGCCCCAATTCACAAGACAGGTGGTACCATACCTATGTAGTGGAATGCACTACAGGAAATGAATTCTGAACCTAGAGAACTCAAATCTTTTATAACAGGAAGATGCCTGCTTTTTGCTCTGGGGAGACATTATCTTTACTAATCTGGAGAGTAAGCAAACATGCCCTTTACTTTGGAGGGAAACATTATCTCTATTTCCTAAGGCTATAAGCAAACCTATCCTTGGCTTCAAAGGGAGATACTATTTATATCTTCCCAGGCTGCCCATTTTACAAACATCCTTGAAAGTACAATCTGGAATAAGAGCAGGACATTTAGAAATTCTAGAGAGCCATGGAATATTGTCTTCCATAGCTTTTCAAAAGCACTGTGTGGAGAGTATGTGTGGTGTTGCATTTGCCATGGGAAACATGCCTACTGACTGAGATGGGAGAGTTTGGTTGCCACAAAATGGAAGGAGTCATACTAATTTTACCCTTGCACAGATTAGTAGAATATTTTCTTATCTTATTCACAAAAACCCAAGTTGCATAGTCTATTGTGAGGAAATGCTATATATCTCTATGTGTGTATGTATAGTAACTGGATGTATAGTTAAAGCTAAGTGTAGAGGTATAGATATAAAATTGAAGTTTTTTGATCTCACTAAAAATGATATACATGATTAATTTCATTATTTATGCCTCTATTTTAAATTGTATTTCCTTGTACTACATTTTCTTTATGGTAGTTACTGGGGTTGTCATGGTCATCAGGAAGAAAGACACTGCAACATGCCAAGCTTATATGGTAATGACTTCACAAGTCTTCATTAAAAGGGAATGTGAATATTATTTGGACAGTATACCATGGAGAAAGAGGAATGCAGACATTTCAAGAATAATTGGACACAGGATTTGAGCTGACATTGATACTTGGAGACTGGAGCACAATCATATTCCATTGTTTTAGGTGGACAAGTAATACACAGAGTGATAGCTCAGCTCAGGCTCTTAGTGGATAGGCTGGTTCCTTAGATTCATGTAGTGATCATTTCTCTGGTTCCTCAAATGTATGATTGGAATAGTTACATTGTACTATTACTTCTGTACTATCCAGAAGCTCTCAACCTGGAAGTGGGATGGGATAGCTTTTTTTAGTGCAACTGATAATGTCAACTTGATGCTGACATCTGCTATGATGATGCTTCATCCTCCAGGATCTATTGAATAACCTAAATCAATGACCACAATATGACATTGTTTTTCTAGTAGGTAGAATAAAAGGGTCTAGAAGTCAGGGAATGGAGTGGCCATCCCTCCTATGACCCACTTGAAGGAATTCTAGTTTCCTTTCCCTTCAACTTTAGACTCTCTGGGTGTTTAGAGGTCTTTGTTCTCAGAAAAGTAAGGCTTTCACCAAGAGACATAATGAAAATAATATTGAACTTTACACTATTTCCACTTCCTGGTCATTTAGGGTTTGTAATGTCAACATATAATTAGACAAGGAAAGATGCCCGGGTACTTGATCTTGACTCTTAAGGGAAGGACGAACTGTTGTGTCACAGTGGGGGCAGTTTGACAGTACCAGTCCACCAATGTGTTCCTTGGTAGTTCCATGCCCAACTGTGGTAGGGTGGTAACAGACAAATGCAGCTGCTATCACCCAAGAATTTCATGGTGGAAAAGAGTTTAGATCCCTCAGAGATCGGAGTTTGGGTTATTACAGCAGGTAAGCAACCCAGACCAACAGATGTGCAAGCTGAGGGTACCAAAAATCTAGAATTGGTGTGTACTAACAGCCTTGAGGCTAGCCATAGTAGAAAGGGCTGTAGCTTAGAGGGCTGTAGTTCAGCTTACTAACTTTCTTTTGTAGGTTTCATTTCAAAATGAGACCAATTAGAGTCCCAACGAAGATATTCCTAGATGAGGAGAACTTATTATGAAAGCCAGTAGATTCAAGAATCTTAAATTAGGGTAGGCAGTAGTGGTTACTATTATATGCCATCCAGACAACTCCTTCAGAGCCAAGGTGCTCCTTCTCTGACCCTGGATATGTTGACTGCTGGTGGCTCTGAGCTCTTTCCTTATCCGGGAATTGCCCATGGTGGAAGGACTTTCCTTCACTCAAGGTTACACTCTCATCCTTGGGTTAGTCATCATTCTATATACCTGGTCTTTTGGGAGTTGAAAGGCCTGACTCCCTTGTTTCAGCATGGAACATCTTTGAAGGACCATCCTAGATTTAGATCCCTCCATGCTCTCCATGGAATAGGCTGAAACATTTGGTGTAACCAAACCACAGTTCACCTTTTTCCTCTGTAAAATCTTGTTTCCATCACTCCATTACACATTTTGTTCCTGAGAGAATATGCCAAAAAACCTCCTTTACACTAGTCTCAGTGTAATTTGGGCAATCTAAATTAATAACAGCATACCACCGTTAGTTTAATATTTACTTCATTTGTAATGAGGGTGAGAAATTTCAAGTAAGAGAGAATACAGATGTTATAAGGCTCAATAGTTTTTCCATGGTAGATGACCAAATAAAGAGAAGGCAAAGTGTATCTTCTCTCTTCATAACAATTATAAAAGAAGAAACATAAGACAATGCCCTCCCTTTTCTGAGGCTCTGATGCATGCAGAAACTTGAAGGAGAAAGGCCACTCTGACCTGGGCATGGACAACTTTATCTTCAGCACATAAAGGGCAAAACAGGGTCTGCAGGGGTGGAAGAGAAAGAGTGAGCATCTGCGTTTCTCTCAGCTGCTTTGGTATTGGATTTCATTCTGGGCTGGCTCACCCAGTGCCGTGAAGCTAATGATCTGTGTTCTCATTCTGACTCAGTGTGGGCCACACACTTTTCAGGCCACTTTCATTATGACAGTGATGAGAGAGAGAGTGTGTGTTATTAGTAATCACCTGTTTTGTGTTCTTGCATATTAAGAAACGATGGATAAAAACCCTCTTTTTACTCAATTCCAGACAATTTCAAATTGAAGCATATTTTAACCATCGTGAAGAGCAGACAAGAAACCCTGATCCTTGACCGTATTTATTTATTATTAGATATTTTCTCACTATGGCAATGTGGTGGAGTGGCTGGCCGCCCGGGACTACTCATTTTCCCCTCGCTTCCAGGAAGTAGCACAATGATGATTAACAGACATGGCTGCAGAAAGCTTTCTTTTTCAAATTCCTGTGACTACATTGAATTATTTGCCAACTATATACCTATGTAGAGCTAAAAATGTGAGAAGCATGTATTTTTCCAGTCACATTTAATTGCATCAACATGGAGCTCATATTGGCTTTTGCAGCAACAGCTAATGAGCCATATGTGGAAGAATCCAGATGTTTAGATTATATGTTCCTACAATCCATTATACAAATGTCCATTTATGACAGTGTCCCGCATTGTGTGGAAAGGAGAAGAATAGCATCATCAATAAGGGAATACAACTGAAGGCTAATTACACTGTTGCTATTTGCAAGTATGGGTTAGATTTTCCTGCTAAAAGTATTACTTTCAATGCAAAGTGGTAGGGTTGGGAGGAAGGATTCCTGGCTAATGTTTTCATGGGACTTTTGTAATTGCTGTTACTTATGTGACCATGTGTCTGTTTCATGAACTCCCAAATACAGTTACATTCGTACACACATACACACACACGACCACCACTACCACAACCACCAAAATGTGGAAGAACACAATGGATGCTTTAACAGAGATGTAAAGTGCTCAGGGGCACAGAGGGGTTGACAGTTCATTCCCTTAGTAGAGCTGGGATAGCTTCTTAGAGGGGTTACTGGGGCTAGATATTGAAAGATAGGATTTTAACAGTTGCAGATTGGGGAGAAGGTAAAGTTACAAGTGGAGAGAATCTAATGAACCAAAGACAGGTCATGAAGAAAAGGCAAAATGTTTTAAACATTTGTTGTATTCTTTTCTTTTTTTAACGTTTTATTTTATTTTTGAGAGAGAGAACATGAGCAGGGGAGGCTCAGAGATAGAGGGGGACAGAGGATCCAAAGCAGGCTCCACACTCACAGCGGAGAGCCCAATGAGGGACTCAAACTCACGAACTGTGAGATCATGACCCGAGCTGAAGTTAGATGCTCAATGGACTGAACCACCTAGGTGTCCCTGCTGAATTCATTTCAATATCTAAATATTTAGGTTCTTCTTTAAGGGACAGAGCAGAGATGGGACAGTTTAACACATCAGGTTGAAATCATTTAATGTTATCAAGCCATGAAGCCCAGTGTCCTTTAGAGGGAAGTCACTGTTTTCTCCAACAACAGTAAACTATACTCTCTCCCAAAGCCCACACCTGATTTGGCACATAGTCTGAGAAACAGGTGAGATGGTCAGTCCATGGGCATGATCATATCATAGGAAAACATGAGCATATGGATCTCTGAACAGTAAGGGGAGAGAATAAAGCTTAGAAATGGTTGCATCATGGGCACCTGGGTGGCACAGTCAGTTAAGTGTCCAACTCAGCTCAGGTCATGATCTTGCAGTTCAGGAGTTCGAGCCCCGCATCGGGCTCCGTGCTCACAGCCCAGAGCCTAGAGCCTGCTTCAGATTCTGTCTCTCTCTCTCTCTCTCTCTGCCCTTTCCCCACTTGCACTCTGTCTCTCTGTCTCTCAAAATAAATAAATAAATAAACATTAAAAAAAGAAATGGTTGCATCAGGGAAGGTGCTAGAAAAGAAACGATGCTCAGATCGTGGTCCCTCTTCCTGGTCCCCTAGGAGCAAAAATCAGCAAAAGCAGTATTAATTTTGCTCTTGCAATTGTTAATGTTGGAGCAGAAGGTAAGACAGAGTGGATTTATGAATGTGTGCTGTGGGTCTTCATTCTGTTCCAACTTCAGTAGTTGTTTGAATTTTCCTCCTTCTGTCTTTGTCACTGTGTTCACTCTTGGGACACCAATTGTCACCTAGTTATCTAAAATTTCCGAAAGTCTTTTAATTTTATGTCCTTGAATGTCTTTCACTTCAAAATTCCTATCCTCCATTTCAGGTCCTCTGCTGGCACCTCAAACTCAGGAGGGCACATCTTGGCTCCTCATTTCACTGTGTGCTTTTCCCACATGCTTGCATCCCCCGACTCCACTTTCCTCATCCTCTTGACCCATCTCTTGGTGCCAATCATTTGTTACATGTTCTTCATGGTCAAAGCTTTGACCTCATGTTCAACTTCTCTCTCTCTGAACTTGAAAAGCTAGATGGTTGCATCAGTATTTTTCAGTTCTGTCATTGAAGTGACTTACAAATCATCCTTTCCTTTCAATTCTAAGCATTAATGACATAATCTGGAACTCCAATTTCTCCCAGTTTGTGATAGTAGCAAGCTTCTTTTTTGTTGTTTTTGTTTTTGTTTTTTTTTTGCTCACTCCTTATACTTGTATACTTTCTGAAACAAATCTGATGTGATGATGATGTAGATAGCAATAGCAAAATGAGAGTGGGGAAAACTATAACTTCCTATGTTATTGGTTGCTTGTGAAGACTGAACAAAATAACGTTGGTAAAGAATTTAGCATAGTACCTGGAATGTATTACATCCTGAATAAATATTGACCACTGTGGCTTTCCTCATCTTAGAAACACTGTATATATTCCAGTTCTCAAACTTACCTGATTCTTCCTCACATCAGGGGCTTCTCATATGTGTCTCTGGAACATTCCTCCTGTCTTCTTTCCCTCTCTCTCTTCAATAGCTATTTCTTATTCATTCTCCAGTTTCTGTTCAAAATTCCGTTTTCATCTGGGTCTTCCCCGAGTACCCAGGCCTGTTTAAACTACTTTGCAGTGTGTTCCTGCAGAACTTTGTATTTCTAATCTTGCAGTTACTGTGCAGTGTAAAGAAAAGTCTTCATACCAAAATTCAGATAGGGAAAGAATATGAGGCTTATTCATTTTCTATAACTGATAGCCTCTTCCTCAGTGGTCCCTACTAGTGAGGAATTCTAACATGGTTTTTTTGGTACCTCAGTTTTTTTCTATGTAATTTTTTAGTTGTCACTGATTTCTTCCTTGCTTCCTGTTCTTCTGTGCAAGAGCCCCATCCCCAGACTCATTGTCTTTTCTTGCTGACTTAACACCACCTTGACTCTTATGTCTTTGCAGACAGACCCCACTGAGCTTCAGCCACATGTTAGAGTAGCCCCCACTCCAGTATCAGCAGTTTTAATTAGTTTCCTGCCTTTGGAAACCTCTGTATCACACACAATGACTTCTGAGCTACCTTCCTGCCACACAGAAGCAGAGGGAGGCTCTAGAGTGTTATCTTAGGCCTTTCTTCTGTTTAACCATACTTGTAATAACCTGCAAAGGTTTATAAGCTTACTAGACTGCAGGAAAGGAAAGGATGCAGGATTAGAGTAGTTCATCCAGGGGAAAAAATGTGAAATGGATATTTGAAAACTATCCCTTTCAGTCCAGGGAAAAATAAGTCAAATAAGGAGGTTTCATTTGGGGCTCTAAGAAAAGAACACCTCACACAAGGCCTCTCTTCCCAGCCTATGGTAGTTTTGCAGTAGAAGTAGCAACCATGTTTAGTCAAAGAAGGTCTGTGATCACACTCCTGATCTTTTCTCTGCTCAGAGCATTTCCTGATACTTCTTCTCTTTGCCTTCATTTTGTCTTATGAATTTTTCTATCATTGCACCTGTATCATTTTTTGCACTTAATGTCTGTTTCTTCTTTCTAACTCAGTAGTACTCAATTGGAAGTGACTTTGCCCCCACAGAACATCCGGTAATGCCTAGAGACTTTTTCATTGTCACAACCCTGGATGGTAGTGAGTGGGTTGGCTTCCACTGGCATTTAATAAGTAGATAGAAGCCAGGGGTGCTATTAAACATCCTGCAATGTGTATGACAGGTCCCTACAACTGTGACCTGGTCCCAAATGCCAGTAGGACTGAGGTAACTGACTATAAACTCTTTAAGGTGGAGATTATGTCTTATTTATCTCCTGTACGTATTGTATGGTACATAATAGAAAGTTAAGAATTGCTTATTTAGTGAAAGTAAATAAATGCACAAAGGGCGTGAATGAATGAATGAATAGCAGACACTTAATTTTTGAGATCCTCTACAATTGGTTCTGGTTAATATGAAGTGAAGTTTGGTAGCTGAGCAGACTAATTATCACACCAGTCTATTTAGGGATACAGACACTGGAAAAACTCTTAAAATTCATGTATCTTATGAAAGAGAAGCAGGAACTAAAATGGAAGAATGTTTATAGTCAGCAAACCCTTGCCTATTTCTGCCTCCCTCTCCCACCCTCCACCCCCCTGCATCAAATAGAGGATGTCAGAACCTAGGAAAGACTTTTCTTGGCTATTTCAGAAGAGCAAAGTATGCTACTGGATACTTCCATTCAATAATTAAAATGGTTGACTATAAGTAGTTCTATGGCATTGTAGATCTGCTTTCAATAATGGGAATTGGTAGTGAAATTGTGATCAACATGACATGTGTGCCACTGAATGGTTTGGTTACTTAAAGAGTGTCTCTCTAAACAAAACTTGAAAGAGAAAAATTGTACAAAATGGTGGTTGTGTCAGTGGCAGAGTTGTCATAAGAAGTTTGCAATTCATGCAGCAACTCTGGGTTTGGATTATTCTCAGATGGAGTTACTAGTTGTTTATCCAGCAAGGTCACAGCTCACTCTTACAAGTCCCCATGGCCCACTCTTAACTAACTTGCAGAATTTTCATCATGCTTCTTTCTGGCAGTTTTAGATATTCCTTAAAATATTTGACGTTGTTCAGCTTCTGACTCTGGATTTTGGCTCAGGTCATGATTTCTCAGTTGTGAAATTGAGTCCTGCATCAGGATCTGCATTGACAGCATGGTGCCTGCTTGGGATTCTCTCTCCCTCTCTCTCTCTGTCCCTCACCTGCTCAAGCTATCTCTCTCTCTTTGCTCTTCCTCCCCTCCTGAGTGTGTGTGTTTGTGCACACATGTGCTCTCTCACTCTCTCCAAAATTTCTTTTTGATATTCCAGTTTATTCTTTGTCAAATTACATGAGTGGGGGTGCCTGGGTGGCTCAGTCGGTTAAGCGTCTGACTTCGGCTCAGGTCATGATCTCACGGTTCATGGGTTCAAGCCCCGCATCGGGCTCTGTGCTGACAGCTGGCTCAGAGCCTGGACCCTGCTTCAGATTCTGTGTCTCCCTCTCTCTCTGGCCCTCCCCTGCTTACGCTATCTGTCTCTCTCAAAAAAATAAACAAAACATTTTAAATAAAAAAAAATTGACATGAGTGAAGAAAAGAAAATATATTTAAGGGCTTAGGAATTACGTGAAATTATTAGAAAATTTTCTGACTTCCCAAATGATGCTATATATGAAATATATAATTTGGTTTATTTTTATGTGAGGATCACTGTTTTAAGAATATGTGTTCTATTGATATATGGTGGATAATCTAAGGCATTGCTAATAAATATATTTAAACCTGGCTGTGGAATGAAGAAATTTGCAAGTACTTGTTTTACAGTATCCCTAGATATTAATAACCGTCATTTCCTTTTCACAAGAGAGCCATATTGGCTGGGAAGAAATAATTGAGTCCATGGAGGCTTATATCGGATCAGCTGCAGAGTGAGAAAGGAAGCATCCAAGAGTGGGAGGGAATCCTAGCCTATTGCCTGCACATCCCTTGCCAACGCCTCTATGATTTCTGATCCTCCAACAACCCCAGATAGGTCTCCTAGGGAAAATATTTATCCTTCGTTTAAAGGATAAGGAAAATTAAGCATGGAGAGTCTGATTCACTTGCCTCAAACCACACAAGTAGCACCTCTTATAATTCGAGCTTGAATTCCCATATATGGAAAAATTCCCTTCAGCCAGCCTTCTCTCTTCTCAAAAGCAAATAGAGAGGCTGGTGGTTCTCTGTGAGGTTGCATATTTCCATCACTTAAGGACCTATTGAAGAACCTGGGTGCTTTAGTCCAATGTCTGATATAAGTGGATTGAGACTAGAGGCCCACAAATCAGTTCTGTTTCATGCTCCCTGGTGATTCTAAATTGTGACAAATGTTAAGAATCACTTGCCCAACCCAATATTCCTACAATGTGTTTTACCCTTTTGTATCTGAGCAAGTTTATTTATTTTGGACTATTTCCTGTTACTTCTACATGAAGTTTACAAAGAATTAAATGTTTTGTCTTTTGAGTTACATAAAGAAGCTTCTTTATTATTTTCCTTAGTAAAGCAGGTTGCTTTTTATTAACCCAGTTCCATTGAGTGGGGTTTACAATTTAAGCTCATAGAGTTAATCAAAGATTAGCAGTGTGAAGGGTAACGCATTTTTTTAGGTTACTATATCATATCCTTGGAATAAGTTACCAGTGGCCTGGCTCATCAGTGGAAAATTCTTGAGGCAACTGCAAAACCACACACAGCTGACCAGGGTCATGAGCTAGTTACTCCTGACTCCACGCCATGTAAACCCTTAGTTCAGAGGTGACTCTTCAGTTCGTTGCATTCATCTGAAAAATGCATTTCTTACACTGAAATGCCTTTGCTGGTGTTTCCCTCTCTGGGCTAAAATGGTTCAAAGCCGTACTGAGATGTTCCTCATGTTGAAGTACAGATCCAATCATAACATGTCCATGAGGAATGGTCCCATGACTATGTCTTCCTGAAACAAGTCCCCTGAAATATCTTTTCCTCACATGACTTTTTACCAGCATCTTTAGCGCTTGCTCTTCTTTATTTTCTAAGCTTCTAATCTCATCCTTTCTCTTTTTCTCTTCTTCTACATTATTTTCCCTTTCTCTCTACCCATCTCTTACTTCTGCTAAGGATTTGTGACATCACTTGTGGGGTTTAGTTATCCTTAGTGTTATCTGTAGGACTAAAGAGGTCAGTTATTCCTGAACTTAGATACCCAGATTCTTTTTGTTTTACAGTCAATAGTTATACAGATTAGAGGAGACATACATGTGAGATTGAGACTTTAGAAATAAATTTCATAAAACTGCGATTTAACAAAGGGTAAAGTTATGCCTCAAAATAGTGTGCCATAAACTAAACTCTGAATGAAATTTAACTTACTGTGTCCATCTTTTATAGAAAACCCCTAAATTAAATGTGCCTATTATTAAATACTAAAAAATTAATATATTAGCAAAGGGTGAGTAATAAAATGAAATAAGGCAAGTCTAACCTATATACTTATTGCAAAGGGAAATGTTAACATTTTCAAAGCTTTATTTTTCTAATAAAACATAATATAGTTCTTTAGTATGAAAACCGACATATTACAATGAGTCAATGAATTTGAATTACAAAGTTCTTTGCTTGTATTAATCCGTTTAAATCCACAGATGATTTATTGTCCTTATTTTGCCTTGGGACCTTTGAGAACTTTCAAAGAGGTGAAATAATTGGGCTGTGAACTCAAGGTCTCTGTTCAGACCTTCCTATACTATGAGCTGTCTTGTGATGTCACTAACTCAGACACTATAGTGGTGAGGAATGAGAAGCTGAGCTCACCCCATAGCTTTCCCTCCCACCATGATTCCACGCCCAGAAGTGTGGTCTAGGTAATAAGGTTAGAGGTAGCATTAAAAATTTTTTTAGTGCTTATTTATTTTTGAGAGAGAGAGAGAGCAGGAGAGGGGAAGAGAGAGAGAGGTGAATCTGAAGCAGGATCCGAGCTCTGAGCTGTCAGCACAGAGCCTGACAGGGGGCTCAAATCCATGAACAGTGAGATCATGATCTGAGCTGAAGTCAGGTGCTTAACCATTGAGTTACCCAGGTGCCCCAGAGGTTGCATTTTTATGATGTAGACAACTGGCACTAAGACATCCTTATTGGCCGGTCCCCTAAACTAAAAATAATTTATATAAATATATCCAGAGTAAAGGAAAAGAAAGCACAATTTTTCATAAAACTTCAGAGGGCAAGCTGTTCACTTTGGTCTCACTGTAAAGAGAATGCTATTCTACATTTCTGATTCTTCGCTGCAAGAAGGGAAAATCTAGGTGATATTTTGGAGTCTTCCAGCCTGGCTGAGCCCACTGTGGCCTGACTGTCAAAAATGCTGACGGTTGATGAGCCTGCATTTGGACTCGGAACCCATGCTTCCTGATCCTTGTACATTGATTGACTCACTGATCTTTCTCCATAGCTTTCTTACTCCCTTGCATGTACATCTATCTTGGGCACCCCATACCTCTTTAATTTTTAATTTCTTCACCTGCCATTTAAAGTTTCCAGATATATTTTTTTTATGACAGTCTTGATGCATTGTTTGATAAAAGTCTCTTTTCTACATCATCATTGTTGTTGTTAGTGTTATTATGATTATTATTTTTTGAGCCTAGATCAATGGTATTGAGATTAGCTTTGACCACTAGTTGTAAAGTTCCTGCTAAGGAAACTTGTTGAAATGCAATTTCAGAGGGTGTAAAGTACCAGAAGTACTAAATGTATGGCTATAACTCACAACCCAAATCATTATATACATGTATCTTTAGTTGTGCTGTTGTTTCAGAATTTGGGGACAGAATTATTTTCTAGCAGCACTTTTTCCTGAAATTGCTTGCTTATTATTTATATAAATTTTCACAGTTACATGTGTCTATACATGATGGGTTACTTTAAAAAATCTTTTAGAAACTACTGCAAATAAATAGTTCACTATGATCTCATTGGCTGACCTCCTTCACTTGACTCAAATTAAAGTGGAGGTAGGGGTGAGAGGAGAATTAGCCACTCCACAGTAGTCACAAAGAGGTATTATACAATTGTGTTCCTTTTAAATGTATGGCCCCTGCATGTGTGTGGTCTATAGGGAAGAAGGCTAGAGCATGGACGTACATGGGTGCCAGTTGGAAATTGTGCACACAGCAGATATCATCTGATGGAAAACATTTGTGGAGAAATTAGCATACAGTTTGGAAATTATAGTTTAGTTTGGGTTTTGATGGGTATAAGTTCCAGAAGGGAGATGATAGTGAGAATAGCAAAACACTACAGTGCATGCAAAGTCAGGGAGGTGAAAAGTCCTTATAAATTGCTCACTTGCAGCATTGAGACTCAGTTCACTTGGAGCATGAGGTACCTCTGAACAGGCTGCATTGAGAAATGAGATTGGGAAAGTTGCTGTTGATGATTGTGTTCCCAAGTGTTGTGGGAGATGATGTGCTATTTCTCCACTAGTAGAGATTTGAGAGACAATGTTTAGTATGAAATAAAAAACTCGAAAGAGTTCACCTAGAATTTACAGATCACCTGGTCCAACTTCTCTTCACAGGTGGGAGTGTCTTAGTGTACTGATCATGAGCAGAGTGTTGGAATTTGGTGTTGGAGGGAAGACAGACTCCTAATATTGACTCCATGTATTGACAACTCTGTGAACTTGGATGAATTGCCCGCCTTTCCTAAACTTAATTTGCCACATCTGCAAATCAGATATGAAAAAGCTTGTTGCGAGAGTAAGGGAAACAGTGTACACAGTCTGTAGCTTAGTGGTTGAAATGTAGTAAATGTCGAAAAAAACATTGTTGTTATTATGACTCGTGCTGTTATTGTTATTACTCATGACTTCAAAGCCACAATCTCTCACTCTTCCTTGCTGTGCTTTTGCTAGAATTGCATGAGTTGACTGGACTCAGTGGTCAACTGTCCTGACCTCAGGGCAATTTGGTAAATCAGAGTCCACGGGGCAGAAACTCACCCAGAAGTTGATAGTCAGTGTCCTGTAGGAACTGGTCACCTGTGTCGTACTTCCTATAATAATTTCTGTTCTGCATTTGGCTTTATCTCTGGCCACATGTATTATTTGGTTAGAATAGGATCTGTAGAAGTAAAGTAGAGGTAGGTAGATTTTATCCCCCAAACTCTTTCCGTTTTGAATGCTGCTGACCTCAGTATTTTCTAGAAATCTTAATCAGCTTTAAATGTAAAAGAAGAAGGCAAACACTTTTCTTTCTTTCCAACCATTAAAGCACTTTTATTAAGTCATCATATGAGTACTTTCTAAGGGGAAAATAGTTTATATGATGTTTGAACACTAAGCATTGACTCAGCATCAGGCTTGTGAAGGAGAAGGCCAAGCTATGCCTGCTGACATGTAATAATAATGGAAAAAAACAAAGACTGTCCCAAGTTTGCTAAATGAAGCCATACGTTTGGAAAAACACAATACACCAAACTCTTATATGCTCCTCTTTTTCTTCCAAGTCTATTTTCTTCATTGCCCACCGGCATTGTATTTTTTCCTTCCAATACACATACTTTCCCAAGTTCCACTATTACCATCGGCTTCTCCCCTGTGTTCTATATTTTTGTACAGTGCTAGTCACAGTTAGGTAATACTAAGCAGTACTTAGGAAAGCAAGCCATTTGAAATGACTTTTTAGGCTAGGAATTTCATAGAGGCTATATGTAGTTGTTCTTCCTACTTTAGGGATTAATTACTTTTATAATGCAAACAATGACTGCAATATAAGCTCTGAGAGACTGACTCACTAAGGAAACAAGACAGGTTTGGAAAACGGATCTCTTGCCATTGACGCATATGAGAGGACTTTATAAAAAAACAACAACCCGGTAACCTGAGAAATTTAATTGCCATGTAACAGTTCACATAAAACTGATACCGTCAGTAAGTAAGCCATAATTAAATATTCTGCGATTACATGCCAGTTTCAAAAGAACTGTATTGCACAACCAGGTGTTTTGATTTCTCGAGATAAAGGGAAAGGAAAGCAAATCAGCTATTTGGGGTAGATTTCCTCCTCTGGGAAGTCGTTCTGCAGACATACAAAATGAGTTAACTATGAGAAGACAAATTTAGGAGATGATAAAGCAAGGAAGAAATTGTTGTCTGCTGTGTAGCCCCTTAGTGATGTTAGATCCTTTCATCCTTTCAGCCTCGTGTTTTTCCGTTGTGAACACGGAGGTAGCCTTGCGGGCCCGTGCTCTGGAGGCAGACGTAGGGGTACATCCGGAATCTCCCCCAGGAACCACTACAGATCAGGGTTGGGAGAGTAAAGGAACCCAGGGGGATTTCAGCCTGGATAATGCCATGTTTGGTATCAGATTTTTACTGATTTCATTTTTTTAAGTTTATTTTTTTATTCTTGAGAGAGAGAGAGACAGAGAGAGCAGGGGATGGGCAGAGAGAGAGGGAGAGAATTCCAAGCAGGCTCTGTACTGTCAGTGCAGATCCTGATGTGGGGCTGGAAGTTAAGAACCAAGTACATGGCCTGAGCCCAAATCAATAGTCAAACACTTAATGGACTGAGCCACCCAGACGCCCCAAGATTTTTACTAATAGACGCCCCAAGATTTTTATTGATTTTAAACATAGTGTTATTTGGAAACAATAATTTGTAGCCAGTGGGCTGCTAGATGATTTCTAGGTCTTTTGCAACATTAATATCATTTGAATCTATATCTTCTGCAACTACTTAGAAGCACCTGGGTAAGAGGAAAGGAAAATAAATAAAAATGCAAAGAAATCAATTCAGCTAGTAATCCTTAAAATGGGCCCTCTTTCATTATTTTTTTTCAAATAGTTATTTAATTTTGTTGTCTTGAAGACAAAATGTATTAGTTGCACAAAGGTGAAGAAACAATTTTACAGAGTTAGAACTTCTTTTAGGAGTCTCTTCCCGACTTCACTCAAGTGTGGCACTTCTAATGACAAGTTGCTGAGGCAAACACCCATTAAAATTTTTCAAAATATTTCTTTATTTTTGAGATATAGAGACAGAGGGGAGGAGGGAGGGAGGGAGGGAGGAGAGAGAGAGAGAGAGAGAGAGAGAGAACCCAAAGCAGGTTCTGCACCATCAGTGAAGAGCATGATGTGGGGCTCAAACCCATGAACCATGAGATTATGACCTGGCTCAAAGTCTGACCCTTAAGTGACTGAGCCATCCAGGCACTCTCCAGTTTTTAATTTCACCATTCACTGTGATTACTTGGCTTTTCCCAAGCAATAAGCTCCATTTGCTATGCCAGCACTGGGATCATTCTACCAATGAAGAGAATCTATGACCTGGGAAATCATGAAAGCTAAGACTTAATGCTCACAGATGCTTACATGCATATAAATGAAAAAAAAAAAAAGAGTTAAGCAATCCAACTTCCTTTCTAGTCTCAGTACGTAATTATGGTTGGTGGGCAATTGGTGTGAGGGTTTGTGTGTCTGTGTATGTCATGGGAAGAAAAGCAGAGGACATGGGAGATGGCCCAGTGTGCTGGAAAGTCTTGGAATCCATGTTTGCATTGCGTACATGATGCACTGTAGATCGAGTGACATTACTGTGACACTTTGCTCTGTCACAGTTTTCCTGGAAGTGGACTTCATGTGGCTTCTCCAGTTCAGTGTTGAGCATGACAATCTGTCATCATCTTGCCTAAAAGGAAAGCCAAATCTGCTCACTTCACATAAACACAATGAAGGCTTCTCAGTGGAGCACGTGTCATCAGAATCTGTCTCCTGGCACCCTCACTGCCAAGGGAGAACTGACAACTCTCTACTAGAGGTTTCAAGGAATGGGAACTTTGCTCTTCTTTTAGAAAATCTACCTTTTCAATATTCAGACGGTTCATGCCCTTGACTTTACTATATACTTGTAAACAATCTCCTCATTTACTTTAGCTAGTGCCACATAGCTCGTGCTGTAGACTCAGCCAACTCCTTAACCTCAGGGACAGAACTTTCTGCTGTGATTCAGATACCTCTCTGCCATTTTGTTCTACTCTGGTCTTGTTTCCAATGATCCTAAGTGAGGCTCTTTTTTTTAAATGTTTATTTGTTTTGAGAGAGAGAGAATGCAAGCAGGGAAGGGGCGGGGGGTGGGGAGGGAGACAGAGAATCTCAAGCAGGCTCCATGCTGTCAGTGCAGAGCTGGACGTGGGGCTTGATCCCATGAACTGCGAGATAATGACCTGAGCCAAAATCAAAAGCCAAACGCTTAACATACTGAGCCACCCAAGAGCCCCTAAATTAGGCTGTTTTTACTTTATATCTTTTATCTAAACTTCCAGTTTATGCAGTAGTTTCCCCTTATCCATAGGGCATATGTTCCAACCCCCCTCCCCCACCGTGGATGCCTGAAACTGTGGATGGTATCATACCTTATATATACTATGTTTTTTTCCCTGTACATAACTGTATACATAATTCCTATGATAAAAATTAATAATATAAATTAGGCATCATAAAGATTAACAGCACCAACTAATAATAAAATAGCACAATTATAACAATATACTGTAATAACTGTTATGTGAATGTGGCTTCTCTTACATGCACTCAAAATACCTCATTGCATTGGACTCAATCTTCTTGTGATGATATGAGATGATAAAATGACCACGTGATGAGCTGAAGTGAGGTGAATGACACAGGCATTGTGACAAAGCATTAGGTACTATGGACCTTTTGATGAGATGTCAGAAGGGGGACTGTCTGCTTCTAGACCTCAGTTGACCACAAGTAACTGAAACTCTGGAAAACGAAAACGCAGATAAGAGTTGGAAAACGAAAACGCAGATAAGAGTTGGGGGGAATACCGTACTTAGGGAGACGGTATGATGAGAAGGAGGAAAGTCTTGGACTTGAGTCTTGATTGTAAAATCTGAAGCAAGTCACAAGATTTCTTCCTTAAATTTCTTTATATGTAAAATGGGCTAACATCTAGTATCTTCTTCCAGCACTGTTGAGTTGTTTAAGGAGATGTTCTATAAACTCTGCAGCAGTAATCTATTATTATTATTTTATTTTTATTTTTATTTTATTATTTCACTGATAGTAACTGAGTTGTTCTCATTTTTCTCTTCCCCTGTGCTAATTTGCTGTCCAGAAAATTTTCTTTTCTTTTCTTTTTTTTTTAAAGTGTATTTATTGATTCTGACAGAGAGAAGAGAGAGAGAGAGATACAAAGAGGGAGAGAAGGGAGAGAGAGAGAGAGAGAGAGAGTACTAGTAGGGGAGGGGTGGAGAGAGAGGGAGAGAGAGAATCCCAAGCAGGCTCCATGGGGTGGAGAGAAAGGAGAGAGAGAATCCCAAGCAGGCTCCATGCTGTTAGTGCAGAGTCTGACATAGGGTTCAAATCCACGAACCGTGAGATTATGACTTGAGCCGAAATCAAGAGCTGGATGTTCAACTGACTGAGCCACGCAGGCGCCATTGTCCAGAAAATTTTCTGAGAACATGATAGATCTATGTCTTTGAAGATCTTCTCAAAACCTGGAAATTTGAGTCTATGAGGCCTAATAACTATGATTAGGACTTGATCTGATGCAAGGCTTCCCCAGCATTGAAAATCTGCCTTTCTGAATCTCTGTCTGCCCCAGGCTCACATTGTACTTTGCCTGCCTAATTTTTCATGTGTGGATTTCCTTTACTAGAGTCTGGCTCCATAGAGGAGACAGTATGCTACATATATACATCCCTACCTTCATACTTCAGCACAATATTTGACAACAGAGTTTTTAAATAAATTGCTTATTGTATATTGTATGGTATAATATGCCATTTACTTAATATACTTTCTGATCTACTAGTGGTGTGGATTGAATTGTGTCCCCCTAAAAAGATATGTTGAAGTCCTAACTCTCAGTACCTCAGAATGTGACCTTATTTGGAAATAGGGTTGTTACAGGCATAATTACTTAAGTTCAGAGGAGGTCACGCTGGAGCAGAGTGGGCATCTAATCCAATACGTCTGGTGTCCTTATAAGAAGAGGGAAATTTGGTAACAGACACACACAAAGAGAAGAGCTCCATGTGATGACAAAGGCAGAGTGGAGTTGTGTTGTCACAGGCCAAGGAACACAAGGATTGAAAGCCAGCCACCAAGCTAGGAAGAAGCAAGAAAGTATTGTCTCTCAGAAGCTTCAGGGAGCACGTGGCCCTGCCAACTCCTTGATTTCAGACTTCCTAGCCTCAAGAATTGTGAGAGAATAAATTGCAGTTGTTTCAAGCCACCCAGTTTGTGGAAATTTGTTACAGATCCTTAGGATACAAATACAGCCAGGTATTTCCAAAGCTCTGGGATCAGCAGCCCACAAGATAAACTTGTCTTTCCCCTCATGGAGTTTTGCACTGGATATTTTCCCTTTACTGCCCCAGATTCATGCTTTCCTCTTCCCCTTCCTGGTTTAGGAGGCTGCCCACCACGGATTGTGTCAGAAAGTTTCCTGTCTTCCTACCTCCTAGTTGCAGTGAGCCAGTGCTTTGGGCATGGGCAGAGATCAGAGTGAGGCAGAAAAGTGAAGGTGTGATGTTTAGTCTGGTCCCAGTGAATTGGCTGCCCCCTCTCCTGAAGTCTCCTGGGAGATGTTTGCTCTTCAGTTACCCTTCCTGGGTTCTGGGGACCTTGTTGTATTCTTTTCCCTTTAGATCTGGAGTGGTTAAGAGCTCTCCACTCTCCTTACTCCTCACATACTGCACTCCCACGTTTGGTTTTGCCCATGCCTTTAGAAATAGATCTTTTATTAAAAACACTGAAATTATCCAGTCTGAGAGTGCCATTGTTTCTTGCTTGGAGTCTAGCTAATCTAGTCATTGAATAAAGAAGACACACAATGAACATGTATGCATATTTTTAAATGGATAATTATAAATTACTTAATATTAACGTTAACTAATTACATTACTACTAAAGGAATAAATCACTACATTTTATTTTCTTTCAGCATTCTAAATGAGACTTAAAACAATAAATTACTTTAGGGGCCCCTGGGTGGCTCAGTCAGTAGAGCATTCGACTCCTGATTTCAGGAGTAATCATCATGACGATCAGGTCATGACCTCATGGTTTGTGGGTTCAAGCCTTGCATCAGACTCCATGCTGATGACACAGAGCCTGCTTGGGATTCTCTCTCCCCCTCTCTCTTTGCCCCTCCCATGCTCATGCTCTCTCTCTCAAAAAAACATTTAAAAAATTAAAAAGTAATAAGTTACTTTAGTACAATATTTGGTTCATTTAGCAACATACAGGAGGGATAACTGCTTTAAAGATTGCAGTGTCAGATAGCTATGGAATAAATGGGAAGTTTTGAGTAGACAATGTCATCTTGGTGTTGATTGATTTCATGTGGCTTTGAGCTTTTCTGGCCCTGGAAGATTACTACTGTATATGGCTTACATATGATTGGTTTGTAATGCCAGAATGCAGTTTCCTTCTTTCTCTTAAGCACACTTGGCATTGTGATTCAAGAGTGACAACTTGAATCTTTGGCACATAAGATTGCTGGATTGCTATTTGTCTAAGAAGTGGCGCATGTTGTTAAAACAGGCTCATTTTTTTCCAACCTAGGAGCAAAAGTAGATTGTATTCTGGGCATGAAGAATTTATGCTTTTATACTTATGTCATTGGTCATTTTGTATTCTTACACATGTAACATCACTTTTCCTTAATGATACATTCTGAATAAAAATTTAAATTTTGATTGTATCCTGAGGAAGACTAAATATATTTTAAAACTAGCATTTTATAAAAACCTTTATAGTGAAGTCTTTCTTCCCCTAAGGTCTTCTTAGCTGGCCAAATAGGACTTGGTAAATTTAGCTGAAAATAATATAGCAGTCTCTTCTCGGTACCTCAGGTTAGATTTCGATAAACCTTATGTGAGAAACTTTCAACACAGTGGAGAAGAATAGAGGTAGGGAAATGAAATAATGAAAAAAACTATCAAAATTCTGGTGCATGTAGTTTATGTTTATCAAAGTAGAACCATAACAACAGCCCACCATGTAATGTATAATTACCTGTACCTTCATTTTATAATTAATAGCATAGAATGGGTACATATTCATATACATTCTTTGATCACTAGTAACTTCTCAATGTCTCCTTTTTCATATGTTAATTAAAATTCTATAAATTCATCTTGTGAGATGTTGTTTATATTCAGTACAGAAAATTTCCTGTGTCAGTCTGCCATCTACATTTCCAACACCTTTCTGATTTTATGATTTGGGATTATCTTTCATCACCTTGGTTTCTTAGTATTTCTGCAGACACTTCCGTGCATGCCTGAGTTGGAAAACGAGCTGAGGGTAGTCTTTATTTCTCAACCTTCACTTCCCAGTGGAGGACTGAGTAGTGTGAATTCTGAACATGGTGACTGCATAATAAAGCCCCTTCTCACCCATAACCTCGGGAATATTTCCACCCATAAACCAAAAAGTGCAGTTGAGCTATTTGGCATCAGCCTCCCTCTGCTCCTTGTCTCTCTCCTACTGTTTTATGGCATTCCTTTTTCTTTTTCCCTCTATCTTATGATGTGTTGCTTCTTTCTTTTCCTAACTTCTAGGTTCCTATTTCTCTAATTATCTGCAGCAGGAAGAACCTTAAATTCATGTGCACAGAAACCAAAATTCCCCTGAGGACGCAGAGTGCAGAGTAAATCCATCTGTACTATAATTTCACACAAGGAGAACTTGAGATTGAGCGAGACTGATTATTCTACACATTTTTAGTGAAGTCTCCTTGCCTTTGCTCAAGATCTTGCTTCTTCCCAGAACAGCCTTTTGCTCTTTGCCATCTGGGAAATGTGTATTCATCCTTTAAAACCCAAGCCAGATGCCACTTCCTCTAGGGAAATTTTCCAACTCTATCAGGAGAACTAGTCAATTCATCTGTGGCCACACTTTTGTTAGAACAAAGCCACGCTTTCTTTTTAACACCTACTATGTGCTTGGCACTCACCACATTGTATCAGTACATGCTTGCTTGTCTATCTGTTATATAACTTTGAACTTGTTCAAAGCAATGATATCTTTGCTTTTTTGTATCTACTTCAGGGTTTAAGATGCTGGCATCGGGCATAGAATAAGAATAAATGTGGAATAAGTGATATGTGAATATTTGTATGAGTCCATTAAATGAATCAGTAAGATTATTCAATAGATGGATGTCAAAACTAATGTATTGAATATACATGATTAATAATTAATAATACATAGTGATATATAACAACATAATAATAATGTATTATTTTAAAATATTAATAGCTATATATTTTTATAAATATTAATTCTTATTGTTACTCCTATTGAATACATTTCTTCTTTAGGTTTTATTAGCTGGATTGCACATTCTTTCGCAAGTAGAAACTGTGTCTGTCATTCTTGTTTACTTCCAGCTTCAGATACCTGATGTCCAGTAGAATTTATGAATAAAGGATAAAGACAACAATGGAGATTGGGGATAACTCAATCCTCAATTTTTTTTCTTGATGGAGATAACTACCTTTTTTTAAGTTTTTTAAAATTTATTTTTGAAAGAGAGAGCCAGAGAGAGAGAACACAAATAAGGGAGGGGCAGTGACAGGGAGAGAGAATCCTAGTCAGGCTCCATGCTGTCAGCACAGAGCTCCATGCAAGGCTCAATCTCACAAATCATGACATCATGACCTGAGTTAAAATCAAGAGTCAGATGCTTAATTGACTGAGCCACCCAGGCGTCCGACTGGAGACAGTACTTTGAATCTGATTATTTTTTCTACCTTGGCTACATCTCTGTCTGCTCTATATTGCTTTTTGTAAGTGAATGAACATGGAAAAGGTGCATGTATGGACAGCAAGTAGTTATACCTATTCAGAATCAACCACAAGATGTTTGTTTAGAAAATTCCACTCAATACATCTGAAAGAAATGGCTTCAAACAAAGGCAAACCTGTGGATGGCGCTGATTTGCACATTTACAGACTGCCTTTCAATTGCATGCATGGGTTGATTCTCTGGCAAACCATCTCTTTGCCTTTTCTTATCCCTGACTTGTTTGTTTTTGAAGTAAAAGGGGTATTCAGTTGAGATGAAGAATATATTTTCTCACTGTGAGTGCTTGTCTCTGTTGCTTCTGTTAGAATTATAGTAATTGATAAAAACCAAGCCTCTTTGGCGATGGTGATTTTTTGGTCTGATATCTACAGATACAAATGCTGCGTGTAAAAAGGAAACACATGCACAAACAAAACAGCACATGCTGTACTCACAGCCAGTCACACAGAATGCTCATGTTTGCATCTGTTGCCTATTAATTTTCTTCCTGCTATTTACATCATTCTTTTGAAGAAGCTCCAGCAGTCTATTGCTTTGCCCAACTGTTTATAATGTCTATAAATCAGGGACTTGAACCAAATGAAATGTCTAGGCCGTGTTTGCAAAATATTTGGATATTCTGGTTTTGTTTTATTTTCCTAGCTTTTGAAAACATATAGATTAAACTCTACTTTTTGAAAATTGGTTGCTTTTTCAGCCAACTAGTACGATCAAACCATGTTTTGGTGTATTGCTCTGTTTGTTCTTAAGTTTGTGCTGCAAATGTTGATTTTTCTTTCTTGAGACTCTTACAAATAGGCAAAACAAACAAAACAAAACAAAACCCTATCAAATACATTCTTAAATTTTTTTAATGTTTATTTATTTTTGAGAGAGAGAGGGAGAGCATGAGCAGGGGAGGGCAGAGACAGAGGGAGACAGGCTCTAGGCTTCGAGCTGTCAGCACAGAGCCCAATGTGGGGCTAGAAAGCATGAACCGTGAGATCATGACCTGAGCCAAAGTCTGACACTTAACTGACCGAGCCACCCAGGCTCAACTACATTCTTAGAAATCATATAGAAGTGCCTCGTGAACAGGGCTCACTTCTAAGCACCTGTTTTTAACATTCAGCTGTGACTTTTTAACAACAGCTATAGTTCAACAATTAAACTATGTTCAGATTTGAGTTCTCAGTGAGCTGGATTCAGAATATGGAACTTCTTTAGAAACCCTGGTAAAGTGGACAACTGGGGAAGGAATCCAAGATTTCATGCTTGATTTATTGATGGTGTGTGTCATCCGCATGCTTTTAATTTGCAGAGTAACATAAACATACTGGGAATCTGTGCTCAGGTGAATTATGAGTCTATATTTTGTATCAGAGACATTGTATCCAATCCTCACCCTTTATATTCCAGTCACAGTTTTATAGAAGGATGTGGTAGACAAGAAATTAGAGCTAACAGCATGAGTGAATTTGTTACGTAAAATGTTTATGAGGTGCGGTGAATAAAACAACCCTAGGGGGAAAATCTTTTTCCCCCTTTTTCCAAGGATTAAAGGTGAATGGACTGATTGTCTCAGCTTGATACCTAGGCCAGTCTACACAATGTGACTACAGGTTGAATGATAACTTTTGACAATTGTGACTTATATCTTTCATACTCATGTGATTTGGTTCTAATGTAGAGATATACCCAAAGAGTATGTATTTTTAGGTGGTGCTAACAAGGAGGCTCATTGCATTGTTTACACCAAAAGTTAACTGATTAATACTATTTGCATTTGCATAGAGCTAAACAATTTCCAAAATACTTTTACCTCTGACTCATCTTAGTGAAACAATAGGATTGTTAGACTCATTTACATTGTTACTCCAAGGATCAACACAATCCATTGATTTGTGACCAAGGCTAAAAGAAAACTAAAATGTATTCCAACAGCTACATCCTAGTCCTGTTTTCTGGGTGTCTGAACATACACTCATTGCATAAGATACATACACTCAAGTTTTGTGTATCTGTTAAGAAGTAGTTTTTAAAACTTGGGCCTTCTGTGTCTTACCAGCAAAATGGAATTTGAAAGTTGTTACCACAAAGGAACAAAAGATCCTGATGTGTCTTTAGAATCTTGAAAGCAGAACATCATTGTTTCCATAAGACATTTTGTGTTCTAAGCGTGAAATACTTTTTTAGGGACAATAGCAAGAATTTGGCAATTTGGATATGGTAGATTCTTCCCCTGATGATTTCTTTCATTCCAAGCCATCCCATTCAGTGAACTGAATCAGTCAAACTGCTTGGTTTCTTAGGAACAAACCAGTAAATGAAAATAGAAATCTCCCAAACTGATGCTCCAATGAATGTTAATGCTAGGAAAGATGGCAGTAGGTATTTCAAGAAAAATTTGTGGAAGGTCAAACAATTTGGGAGGATGCAAATAGATCCCCTTCCTGGGGATTTAAATAACATTAGTTCTGAAGTAAAGAAACCTGTTACTTCACACACACACACACACACACACACACACACACAGACACACACACGTATGTACTTATGTATAAGAATATATATTAATTATTAATTATATATTTACTAATACATATTAATGACTTGAGGAACCATGTTTGGTAATGTTGGAAAAAGTTTCATTTTTTCCTGATTGCTATCACTTTGCATTATCGTAGCAGTTTATAAGATTTATGAATTTTACTATGTTCTATGATTTCTAAAAGGTTCAAGGTGCAATAAAAAATCTTTTTTTTTAAATGCTCTTGGTTCNTTTCTCTCTCTCTCTCTCTCTCTCTCTCTTTCTTTCTTTCTTTCTTTCTTTCTCTCTTTCTTTCTTTCTCTCTTTCTTTCTTTCCACAGTTGAACTCAACACCACCAATCACCTGGGTATAATGGGCATCTTGGGCTACTTCATCCAAAAACAGCACATTGCACATTTTTCTCAAGCTCACATGGAAAAATCATACAATGTCTCGTCTCAGATCCTATCTTTTTCTTTAATTACATGATTACATTTTGGAATACTGTTCTTCCTTCATCTTTTGTGAGATCTAAATTCTTTTAAAGCTACTACCCCTGGGGTCCTAGCATCCACCAGACCCTCGTGTGGCAGGCGGTAGGTCCTAAAGCTGCCCCAAGTCATTGTCAAGTTCAGACTCAGAGGCACAACCATCCGACACCTCTAAAGGGAAGCTCTTCCATGAGCGGTTGTCCTTGCTCATTATCCAGAGGATGACTGGCTCATGGTTTTCCATGCTTTGTGTCCTGACTTTTGTTCCTTGGCCCGTGACTCAGTTCCTCCGTGCTATCTCCACCTTTAACTTCATTTTTCCCAGCTGTGACCACTGGTCCTGGTTTCATCTCTGGCTTCCAAGTCAAGTTATTATTTTTCTAAAAACTTTTCCATTTTTCTGCTTCGGACTTACTGCTGATATTTCCTTAATACTTTGCCCTCTGCCCTCGGCCATGACTCTGACTAATTGGAAATTGCTGATCAAATTGCTACCACCTTGAGAGCTCTGACTCTTACAGCCTCGGTGCCACAATGACCTCATTTGTGCTGTCACAGCAATGATATTTTCCTTTTCTGAGTTATTACTGCTCATATTCCCTGTACTCCTTATTTACTTGCTATTTGTTAACAGTGCTTTCTCTAGCGAACAAGGTCTTTAAACCAGATTTAGGAGAGTCCAAAAGCTACATTGCCTTAATTACCACTGCGGTGTAATTACATTACATTGTTAAGCTACATTGCAAGTCTTTCCTAGTTTCTCGTCTAGATCCGCCTGGTTTCAAGGGAGCAGATTATAAAAGACCAGAAGATAAGAAGTAAATATCTACTCATTAGGAAGCATAAAATGCTGGCATTACAAAATGGTTATGTAAGCCAGGGCTTGGTAGGGGGAGAAGGGTGACAAGAGACCCAGAAACACAAATAAGAAAGGACCTACTTCCCCTCACTCTCATTCTTTCTTTTCCTCTTCCTCTTCCCTCTCAATATTACATATTTCTAATGAGAAAATATGAGGAAAATGCACTTAAGGGGGAGATAAAGTAGAAATGATCAAGTAATGTCTAGGGGAATGTTTCTATTTTGCTTCATGTGCTGCGTATGTTATGCAGTGATGGGGGGAGACAGCGAAGACATGGTATTTATTAATGAGCTAATCCACAATAAAAATCATCCCAGAGGGGCACCTGGGTGGCTTAGTCGGTTAAGCGTCCGACTTTCACTTAGGCCATGANAGGAGACAGAAAGCTAAATGCTGAAATCCTGTGATTGCACTAAGCTCATTACCACCAAACCTTACCCTTGATCATTTCTCACCCACCTCCTCCTCCTGATCTTCTGGCAGGAAAACACCTTTGGNTGAAACTGAATCTTAACTTTACCTAATGTGGCCTTTATTATGAGAATTAAAGGAAAAATACACAGGCCACTTATTATTATTGCCTGGTACTTCCCCACCTTCTCCCCTTCTCTGTTTGCAGATATCTTTGTTTCCAAATTCCTGATTTTGAAATGTGTATGTAGGTAAGACAAGGTGGCCGGCTGTGTTGAGGACACAATATTGTTATAGCCTATCTATTTTCCTCCATACAGTGGAGGCCTCTGGTCCTAACAGCATCTGTGAGCTGAGGCCAACAAAACTTCTTTAAAATTGGGCCAATAGTTATAACGTACATCCCTTTCTCTCCTCCTCTGACTTGTATAATGGATATGCACTGAGCTCCTTTTGCTGTCTGATTTCTGCTTAAACAAAACCAATGGGAATTTCTAGTGAGAGATCTAAAGATGGTAGAAACCAGTGGACAGAGGCTGATTCCCCAGCTGTAACACTGCTGGCTGGTGGATAGGGCTGTTTTCTCACTTTGACTGCAGGCTACTCCTCTCTAAGCAAGCAGTCTCGTTTACACCCACTGCTGAAGTCAAAGCTTGCTGGGTTCTGGAAACTGTGTCTTTACTTCTCACTTCAGCTCTAGCTCCTATTTTTCTTGCCTGGGTGTTTCAGTGTTCTTTTTTGATTTTTCTTAACTATGCCCACCATTTGTAAATAGTCCCTTTATTTAACTTTCCTCAATTACTCTGTTGGAGTATATGATTTATTTCCTGGAACTCTGACTGGTACAAAGCCTGTTAACTGCCAACACTTCTTACTTAGGTAAACTCATTTAATCTTCACATCAATATCCTATAGTGGAACATATTTTTTAGATAAAAAAAAACAAACTTGAGTACAAAGAGTTTTATTAAGTTGTGCAAAAGAACTTATCTAACAGATGAGAGAGCCCGAATTCAAAGCCCAGTCTTTGGGGACTTCAACCAGGGATGCATCCCTATCTTCTCTGTCTTTTCTTGACCAGTTACAGTGCTTCCGTCATTTCATGAAAACTCAGGGAAGGTATATGCTTCTTTGTCTATTTATAAAAGTCTTAACAAGTATATACAGTTTATGTTTCTGAACACACCCCCAAGATGTCCTAAGTGTTCACTTTATTATGACTTACAGCTATTTACTAGGGTCTTAAACCCATTTTCCCCGCTCTGTACTGGACTGATGGTTAGAAGAAATTTAACTGACCCATACTGAAGTGTATTTATCCACAAATCTTTAGGAGCTTTCATTTGTTATGTAAATGTAATTCCACATTTTCTTTATTTCTAAAGACTTGAATCAACCTTGACCAAATATTATTATTTTACTTGCATGTCTGAATATCTAAATGCCCACAAAATTACAATCACATTTGTCAGTCTCAACTCTAAATTTGATAAAAATTTATTTTTCCAGGCTTCTATTTTCTTAGAAGGCTTCAGCCCACTTGGCACTGGTCAAGAATGAAATTTACATAGTTAGTTCCTTTGCCCTTTGTCTGATAAAGCCAAACATTATAACTTTAATGACTTCCCTTCAAATACCACTATTTTATTCCACATAACAGACACTTGAATTTATCCCCCATAATTTTCTTTTATTTCTTTCTGAAGTTTTTTAAGTTAATCAATCATCACTTTCTTTCATTTCCTTGTGGCCTTGAACTATCTAGCCCATCAATGAGCATTTCCTTCACTGGATTCTCTGACAACAGTAATCAAGGCAGAATTTTCCACCTCCTCTGCCATGAGTTAAACTATGCTAAATTCCCGAGAGGAAAAATTCAACTTTTTATTAGATTGTCTACCACCCCAGTATTACATAAATTAAGCAGTAGGTTGCTCTGTTAGTGGTCATTTCAGTAGGGAAGGTCCTGTGATATTTCCAGTCTTTGAACTCCCAAAGTTAATTTCTATCCTTAGATGACTAACAAAGCAATGTGCAACTTCCACATCAATCAAGACAAAGTTCTATGAGGAGGCTTCCTATTCATTGGAGGGAGAAAATAATTTTATTATTTTGTTGAGAGGCTAGAGGACAGCATAAAATGCCACCAAAGGACAGGGTGATAGAAATAAAAGAATAATTGATGTGGAACCAGAAGCCTACATTAGGTCCTAAAACCATGTCAAATTATGAAGTCGACTGTTTTTCATTAAATTTCTGTACTTGCTTCTTGTCTGAATGATATAGGTAATAATGAGAAAGGAAGGTGCCTTACTTTCTCCAGTTCATCAGTGAAAGGATTGAATGGATAGTCATGCAATAGTTTTGTAGAGAGAGTAAACCCTTTGCAAATTCCTTAGACCTTGGGAACAACTCTTATGGACCAATCTTTTTGTAGCTATCTGACTGACCACATTTACTTTTGTAATGTAAATGCAGTAAGTTTTCCTGCACTAATCTTTCTATAAAATATTGTTGCATGCTTTTCCACTTTTATTACTAGAAAACTGCCATGAAGGTACCTGACTCTTCACATATATTTTCATTTATCTCTGCTGTTTTTCCAGCTTTTATTGCTTTACTGAACCTTTAACTAAAAATATTTTTAAAGACCTTTATTTTTTATTATAAAATTAATAGCCATACACTAAAGTATCAGAAAAGGCAGAAAGAATAGATGGGCACTGTCCAAAAAAATAAAAGTAAAATGTAAGCCACAAAATGAAGAGTCTTATATGTAATTTAAAATTTTCTAGAAGCCACGTTTATAACAAAGCAAAAGTAAATTGGTGAAATTAATTTTAGTAATATATTTTATTTGGTCCAGTACATCAGTACATGATTAATTTCAGTATGGAATCAATATAAAAGTTATCAATGAGCTATCTTACATTTTTTTTTCATATTAAGTCTTTGAAATATGGTGTACATTGTAGCATATCTTTCATTTCCCTGGGAGTAGCCATATTTCAAGAGTTTACTAAACATATGTGGCCAGTGGCTACCATAGTGGATGGCATAGGTATCGAGGATGGACATTAAAAGTTATATCTCCCACCAGTAAAAAACACAAAAAAATCCACTATTAAAATGTTGATTATGTTTTTCTAGGCTTTTCTACATGGGTATACAATTTTTTTTTTTAAACAAAAAGAGTTCATTTATAAAACATGTTTTGAATTTGCATTTTCCATTTGTATTTTCCATTTCCTCTTTTCAGTATGTCATGGGCATCTTATATCTTATCCACCTGATAAAGTACTTTTTGATTTTTTTTTCCATGAGGATTCATGGATAGTTTTATGCTTATATGAAAGAGAATACCATGTCGTTGCCTTTGCAGCTAAATCCTAGTTTGGGCATAGATTATTAGATCACAAATTTACCCTTCTACACTCTGTAGAAATTTTACTCCAGTAAATTCTAAAGTTGTAATTTTTCAGAAGAGAAATATGTTAACCTGTTCTTTTTTTTCCATTTATTTCCTTCTCTTTACTTTCGAGAAAACTCAGATATTTTCCATCTTAGTTATGTTTCCATTTCCATTAAATATTTTTAGTATTTAATCTTTATTCAGCTAATGTTCTCAACTATTATGTCTTTGATTATTGTTTCTCCATTAACATGGTATCTCCTTCAACAATTGCTAATACACAGTTTTGAAAGTTCTCCTGTTTTTTGTGTTTTTTTTTTAATTTTTAAATGTTTTATTTATTTCTGAGAGAGAGAGAGAGACAGCATGAGCAGGGGAGGGTCAGAGAGAGAGGGAGACACAATCTGAAACAAGCTTCAGGCTCTGAGCTAGCTGTCAGCACAGAGCTTGATGTGGGGCTTGAACCCACGAACTGTGAGATCATGACCTGAGCTGAAGCTGGATGCTTAACCAAGTGAGTGGGGAGCCACTCAGGCGCCCCAAGAATTCTCCTGTTTTTCAGATTACTTATTATTTTATTTGTTGCTTTTATCTCCTGGTCCTTTATTTCTGACTTCTAAATTCTAGAAGAATCTCTTGAAACAGTCTTTAGCATCACTGAGTCTGTAGTATATAATTTTTTGGCACTTTCCTGGCATTTGAGAATTTGGTGATCTTACGTTAATTTTAAAGCAGTCTTTGGTACTCTCAGATTACTATTACATGATGGTTGTCACATAATGGCATATAAAAATGCTAAGCTGATTCAATTTATTTTTCTGTCTAATGGGAAAAGTAAATGTGGTCTAACCAAATTTCTTAACTTCTTGTGGTTGTTAGATAATTACCTAACATTTAGCAGGTATACCTAATTTCATACTTGGGAGAAAAATGGTTTTGTACCAACAAAGTAATATCTCAAAATCGTATCATCTCTGATAATGTTTACAAGTTTCCTTCTTGTGTCAAAGATGTTAATTGTACCCAATATTCATTCTTCTTCCTTAGCAGAATCCTGATGTATTACTCTAGGCAATGTACTTATTTGTCAGCCCCTCCTCCCCATATGTGAGGCTCTGTCACTAAGTTCTGGTCAATTAGATGTAAGCAAAAATTGAATCCAAGAAATTGGAGTGGCTTGGCTCATGCCTCCTTATTTGGAATGGTTTGAAGTCATGACTCACTCAACATTTCTCATAAAGGCTTTGAACAGCATAGGAATAAATACAAATATTTGAATGATGCTCAATAAATAGTTGCTCACTTTATGACTGATCATTTAATGCTGGTGTGATGGGCAATAGAAAGGGAAAACTAGTTAGATACAGTATTTTTTTATTATCTTGAAGCTCAAGAGGAAATGGGTGAAACATTTATGAATTTAAGCAAGTCTGAGCCTGTCGCGAGACAATTTTCCATGTGTCTCTCACATTTCTACATGCCTTGCAAAGACACTGATGGTAATCACTCCAGATAATCTTTCCAAAAATGTTGTAGAGCAAGCAGCCTTGGAAGATAGAAATAGGTCCTTTCTCTGGAGCAGAAGGCAGGTTTGCTTACTGTCCAGTCTAATAAAGACAATGTATTCTTCTGGGATAAAGATTGGGCAGTTTGCCTGTAGCTCGTTATAAAAAAATTGAGGTTTCATAAATAAGGAGTTACTCATCTATAGTGCAAACCTACTGTATGTGCAGCATCCACATGGGAAAGCAAGAAGCTCATGCTGCTTTCAGTGTCATGATTAATAAAGTCTCTCTTCTTTGATCTAGGAGCCCAGGGTCTTCCAATTGTCTCCATGAAATGGGACCTAGGCTGACCTGATAGCCAACAAGTCAGGTTCCATCATTCTTGACAAGGCTTTCCTAGTCTCACATGCTCCTGTGAGGGCCTGTTAATATTATGACTAGGGAGCCAGAGGAAGGGATGCAGAGTCAGTCATGGGTTCTGTTCACATTCTAAAACTATCAACCACTATCTTGAGTGAACACAAGATCTTGTGATCGTTCAGTGATCCATCCTCAAAGCTAATACTCTTCAAATAGGATGGTGGCAGCCACATTGTGTTGACCAGCTCCAACCATGGATATAGTTCTTGATAGAAGCAAAGTTTATCTCTAGACTCTTTCCACATTTCTATTTAGCAACTTTTTTGAGGCTTACAATCTTACAACTGGGGCTTACAATCAAAAGCCCCACTGGGCTCTTGAGAATTATTGCACCCCATCAGTAACAATTCATTGATGGCATGACCCATGAATTCCAGAACATCCATTCAGCAAATGTGTATTTGTAAGTGGATAGTCCCTGTCTCTGTCCCTGAAATTCCACAGTGCCCTGCCACCCTCACTTCCCTCCGCCCCCCAAATTCCTTAAAAATTCATGGTCTTATATCCCAGAACCTTATATTCTTTCTTTGTCAAAAAATGGATTAACTCTAAAGAATTAGAACAGAACGATCAAGCCTTGTGACAGTCATGAGGATCTCAGCATTACAGGCTCAAAGTTTGACAACCAACAAAACAGTTATGAAAATGTGAATACATAATACATGACCTTCCTCCTCTAGGGCCGTCTCAATGAAAGAAGGCAATCAAAGGACACAGTTGCATAGCCTGAGAACAGTTTTAAATGTCTTTGTCTTACAAATGTCTACACAAAAGGAGGCTGGACCAAGGACTCATTTTCCCAAGATCCCTTGATCATGGATACATTGTTGTCATGATTCAAGTTCTTCCTGCTGTTCCCATCAACACCATTTTCAAATTGCTGGATTGGACTTCTTTCAGTGGTAGTACTATGACCTCTGTTCTTACAAGCTTTAAATTAATGAAGACTTATTCACTTATGGGGTATTACATCTTACATATCATTTCTTAAGAAACTTAGCATGGATTTTCCAGTGGCTAGATGGGAGAACATTTGTGCTATACAGCACCACACTTAAAAGCAGGGGTGAATACACTATGGCCGGTGGGTCAGATCCAGCTCACTAAAAACAAGGAATGTTTTTCATCTTTGAACTTTATTAAGCAAAATGTCAACCTCACTCCAAGAAATTCTGTGTTTCTCCTTAGTAGACCTATCTTACAAAAATTATATTCAATTATTATATTTCAAATGTCATCAATAAGTATATTGTGGAAATTTGTTTTCCGTTTTATTGTGGAAATACCTAAGGAGTATTTCATGGTCCTTGAAGCTAAAAATATTTGCTATCTGGCTCTTTACAGAAAAAGTTTGCACACTCAGCTCAAATACAGATCCTAGGTGGAAATGGAATCTTGCCATCTTGATTGGAAGCGAGCTTACTGCCCTTCACATATTCTTGCTCTAAACCAAGAGACTGGGAACAGCTAATGGTTCTTTCTGGGTGTAAACAGAATGTACATTTGGGAAGTTTTACTCTGCTTCTTTAAACAGAATTTTTCACCTAAAAAGAGTTCTTTCATCAGCCTTTGCTGCCATGGTTTCAAATGGAATTCTTGAAGGACTTCAGTTCTCCTACCTGTTCAATGGCCATGGTGATTAATAGGCCAGGTGGTAAAGATCCTCAAAGAGTCCATGAATATATGCATTAGCTAATCAGTGTCCTAAGAAAGGATGGAATTGAAATAACATAATCCAGCATTTTGGGCCATGATACCACTATTTTAAAAATATTATCATTTAAATATGAAAATATTATGACATATCATGTTTTTTCTCCAGAGCAATTCTTTAGGTGATAGAGTGTTATATAGAAGCACTCATAAACACTGGGTAAGAGAAGGTGAGTTTGGCACTTTTTTATTAAGACTACTCTAGTGTTTATTTAAACAGTTTTTAACAGCCCCAAAAATGGAGTTTGGAAGAGTGGACTTATATATGGTTTTTTTTTACCCCCCAGGAAGTTAAATAAGTTGCAAAGACTAAAAAGAGCAGCTGTTGTAAAAGAATAGCTTATTCATGATTTGTCCTAAATTTCCTGGCACTAAGAATGTTGATATGATTTCCTCCTGCTATGATGGCTTTGAGAGGGCAAATGAAGCCAATTTGCATCAGGAGAAAGATTTTTGAAGGCAACAAAGACTCTTATTTAACCTGCTTATCTGTCTGTTAACTATTGTAGTTTTCCACACCTGGTCTTTTGTTGGTACTAGGAAATCGCTCCTCCTCAAGGCAGGCATGAACTCCAATTAGTCTTTCTTTTCACTTACATTTGGTACTACTAGAACTGGCTGGTACTGTTCTCTGGAATACTCTTGCTACATCTACATTGTCCCTCCTTGGCAAGTTGGCTTTTAGCATGAGTTATAGTCACTAAGTTCTAAAGAAAAGAGAATTTTGTTTTTACCATCATGCAACCCAGCCCCCAAAGACCCAACAGATTAATACTAAAAAAGTATTAACTATAAATTATCTAAATGGTCACACATAAGACTACCCACAAACCGTGAACAAAGCTTGATAAAAAGAGGAAGACAGAATTCTTCTCATTTTATTGTTATTATTCTGTACTATATTTGTTTTATATTGCTGTATAACAAATTATCACAACACCATGAATTTATTATCTTGTAATTTCTGTGGATCAGAAATATGGGCATGGCTTGGATGGAATCTTTGCTCAGGGCTTCATCAAAGTGTTGGCTGGGGTTGGGGTCCTCATCACGTTCGTTGGTTGTTGACAGAATTCACTTTCTTGTGTCTGTAAGTACTGAGTTTTCTATTTTCCTTCAAGATGTTGGTCAGAAACTACTCTCAAAGCCTCAAAGCCTTCTGACATCTTTGAAGTTCCTTGACACATGGCCCTTCCATTCCAGGCCAATACCAATGCACCAAATCTTTGTCCTACTTTAAGTCTCTAACTTTTCCTTCTGTAATAAGTTGGAAAAAACTCCTTGCTTTTAAAAGGATCATGTGATTAAGTCAGGCCATCTGGATTATCACTTATCTGAAAGTTTAATGGTTTGTGCCCTTAATTACATCTGCAAAATCTCCTCATAGCAGCATGCAGATTAGAGTTTGATGGAATAACTGGGAGGTTGTGAGTGGACATCAGGGACTGAACTGAGGGGGACTGTCTTGGGGTTCTGCCAACCACATGTACCACACACACACAAGAGCATGTATAGTTGTATAATTAAGTGATATTTAGAGAAAGTAAAGAAATTGAGAGAGGCTGAAGTTAAAATAACAGGGAACCCTCCCCCCAGACTTTCTTCCGTAGGCCTCGGTTTGGTAGGTGTGGGGAAACTTACAGTAATAAACTCTTGGGAAATATACCTGAGTTTGAGGAGAATTTTCCCTCTAAGAATGTCAGGGTAAGAAGGAAGGTGCCATGTGTGACTCTGATTATGGACATTTTGTGGTTTCAAGTAATTGAGACTCCAGCCATTCTCTCCTGTCTTGATAGGGGTCCTCTTCTCAATGCTGAAAACAGCACAGGCAATTGTTGGAACAAAGAGGGATTTTCTTCCTACGACAGTTTGGCTGTCAATAACGATTTCTACAAATGGCACGTTTTTCTGTTCCTGTACACACATTATGCAGGGGATGAAATTGTAGGTATTTACTCTTGGTGGGGGAGGCTCAGGGACCACCAGCTCAGGGTCTTTGCCATGTCCTGTGTATGTGATTCAGCTCTTTTCTCACTTTGAGATTGGTGTCCTGTTCATGTACTTGGGTCTCATCTCTAACATCTCTTCCAAAAACATGCCTTCCTCTTTCCTTCTGTTTCATAATCATTAATACCTTGCCATTTGTGTTTACTTGCTTTGTCACCTTCTGAAATGCAGGCTTCCTGAAAGCAGGAACTAACTCTCCTGGCTTCTCCTATCTCCTGAGAAGGGAATCAGGTGCGGCAAGGATGCTGCCCCTCTTCAAAATCCCAGTGAAGATTTCTTATGACCACGTCTTTCTAACTCCCTGTCATAAGTTAATTCTGCTCTCACCTGCACCTGCACTCAATCCAGATGGTATGAAGCTGTTGCTTTCTAAACCCACCAGTAAGTACACTGAAGAAATCCAGCTTGTGTGGGCAGAGACACGATTTAAAGAGATCTCTGCAGGAGTGCCCGGGTGGCTCAGTCAGTTAAGCCTCTGACTTCTCTTCAGGTCATGATCTCGCAGTTCGTGGGTTCAAGCCCTGTATGGTGCTCTATGATGACAGCTCAGAGCCTGGAGCCTGCTTGGGATTCTGTCTCCCTCTCTCTCTCTGCTCCTCCCCTGCTTATCCCCTCTCTGCCTCTCTCTCTCTCTCTCAAAAGTAAATAAATATATATAAAAAAATAAAGGGACCTCTGCTTACTCCTCTTCTATCATTAAAATGACTGTGATCTGGGGCTTCTGGGTGGCTTAGTTGGTTAAGTGTCTGACTTCAACTCAGGTCATGATCTTGAGGTTCGTGAGTTTGAACTCTGTATCCAGCTCTCTGCTGTCAGTACAGAGCCCATTTTGGATCCTCTCTCCCCCTCTCCCTCTGCCTCTCCCCCACTTGTGCTCTCAAAATAATAAATAAATAAAAATTTTAAAATATGACGACGATCCCCTTGATGTTTCTGTGTGGTGATGCAAATGTCAGGAGAGCATAACATTCAAGATGTATGGGTAGTTTTTTTTTTTAATGGAGCATGCATATACTGTTTTATTTATTTATTTTTTTCTGAGAATCAATTTGAATGAAAAGTTGGAAATTACAGAAACCATCTGGCCATCCCGTGCTGAAAGGGAAGACTGCATTCCTGAGGAAGGAAGGAAGGAGTAAGGCTATTTGAGATGAACACTTTTTTGCTTTACAGACTCGCTGCGGAATCAAGGGTCAAATTTTTGGCAAATTATCACTGGAACAATGATAATTGTTCTTTTTAGTATTTAGTGCATTATCTGTCACTCTTGCCTCCGTAAGCATTGTAGATTGTGTGTGTATGTGTGTGCGCACTCTCTCTGTAAATTCCATGCATGCGATACGGAAAACACACAGAGTTTAGGAGACAACTCTAGGCTGGAAAAAGAGACAGTGTGCTTCTTTTTGGATCACAGCTTTTGGAGTTATTGGTAACCTATGAATCCAAGAGGAAGTAGATTTGGAAAATAGTGATGAGAATTGCAGTTGCCAATGATAACCATTCAAACAAACAAACAAACAAACAACTTTGTACATGGACCTTTTAGTCACTCCGTCTACTCATGTAGACCCTGTTTGCTCAGAGCCCTTACCAGTATTTTACAAAATGCTCCTTCTTTTACCCTTCCTTTCCATTAACAAAGATGTAGCCACCTTTGTCCAGTCTCATAAGAATTTAGACCATGAAAAGTTTTGAAAAATGAAAACTTGATTGGGGTAGCTAATGTGTTACTTACTCAGTCAAACTAATGCTCTAAGTGAACCAAAACAAATTTGCCACTTTTCTGAACTTTTGAAGGAGTGTCTTCCAAAAAAATAAAATATACAGCACACTGGGCAAACTACTGTACGTCAAATGTGGTTTTGTGACATTCTTAAATTAGTTTTCTGAAAGTAAATCCTTTTTGGTGGTCTGTGAATGAGGCTGGTTTTCTGCCTTACTCTCATCCCTGAGTTCTAGATTGGTATAAACATGTTATTGGATGATATCTCTGCAAGAATGACCCTTCAACATCTCTAAAACAACCCACCAAAAATTAAAGTTATTACCTCCCTGCGAAGCCTACTCCACTGTTATCCATGAGTGAAAGGAACCACCACCTGGCCAGGTTGCCATAGAAAAGACTGTAGGTCTTCCCAGACCCCATGCCCTATTCCACCTACCCTTCCAGTCCATTGTTAAGCCTGTCAATTATTCCAATTCTCATTGGCTCCAAATTACCTTCAAACAAAGTTCAACCTTCTAGGCATATGAGAGTGCCGATCCCTTCCTACCTCTCTTAACCACTCTTTCTCAACCATAATGAACTATTGGCAGTTTTCCCCAATATACTTTGCTTTTCTTCCTTTGTTCTTTCATTCATGCTGTCACTGCGTGCAATGGCTACTGTCTTTCCCATGTGCTCAACCAACACTTATTTGTTCTATTTATCCTTCAAAATCAAAATCAGATGTTACTTTTACTCCTTCAGCCCCACGACCAAATGACTTAGATATCCTTGTCACTCCGTCTGTACCATACTGCATGTACATTTCTTTTATATCACATTTTACACTCAATGATACCTCTTGTTTTCTTGGTCTGCTTTCCCCAAAGAGAATAAAACTCAAGGTTAGAAATTTTGTATTCATTGTTTTCCTAACTCCATAAGTAGTGTCATTTCTTAGACGAATGTGTGAGTGAATATTGAGAAGCATTACAGAATGACTTTGAAACTGCAGTTCAATGATTCAAGATGTTATAGATGCTTCCTTATATTTCTCAGGTTAAAAAAAGATCATGTAGTCCAGACAATTATATAAATATAGGGAAGCAAGATTGCATTCCCAAGAGCATATGTCATTGAAACTTTCAGGTATCTTAGATTCTATTTGTTTATCCAAATGCATATCCTTTTTTCTTTAATTGGAGCAACAAGCTTTTTTCCCCCTCTGTATTTTGCAAAGGAGACCAAGAATTTATATAGAGAGCCTCCTTGATCTTGAAGATGATGTGGAACGGAAAGTATGTAGATTGCCCCAAATTTCATATATGTATATCATATAAGCCTTGATTGATGTGATTGTGAAATGTGGACTAAAAGGTCTGTATCCACACTGCATTAATCTTGAAAAATACAGTATCTGTTATTAATCTAAACTAATTAAATTAATTTTAATTTTGCCTTTGGAAGTAAACCAATTTCCCTATATATTTCATGAGCAAGAAAAGGAAGAAAAATTAGTATAAATTACAAGACTTCATGTCTACAGTAGAAAAAATATCAGGAATTTGCAGACCATCTATTCATTTGATCAATTCAGACAACCAGCATCTGTTGAATGAATAAGCTTGGTGGTCTACATTGATAAAATTATCTAGAAAATTACTAAGTTCCTATTTCAATTTGTTCTGCATTATAATGGCTATAGAAGGCACAATTAAAACAAATTTTCACATAATTAATAAAATAGCCTTTCACCAATTATTTATGAAACTTTGGCAGATTGTCTTAGTCTTTTTGACTGCTACAACAAAACCCTCTAGATGAGTGTCTTATAAATAACAGAAATTTATTTCTCATAGTTCTGGTGGCTGAAAGTCCAAATCAAGGTACCAAGAATGGTAGGGTTAGGGCCCTCTTCTGGGTACAGACTTCTTGTTATGTCCCTGCATGGTGGGAGGAGCTCTGTGGGGTCTCTTTTATAAGGGCACTAATCCCATTCATGAGAGCTCTGCCCTCATGATCTACTCACCTCCCAGAGGCCCCACCTATTAATATTATCACCTTCAAGAGGGTTATGATTTCAGTGTATGAATTTTGAGGAAACACAAACTTTCAGATCATGGCAGTATGCACCAGGTTGTGAAATTAGGAAACCTTATAAATCAATCCCCTGTCCACCTCTTATTAAACAGCAGCACAGGGCTATATTAAATATGTGGTCTGTGTTCTGATTTTGATAATAACAGTTTTGAATGAAAAGATACATATTTCCATAATGAGTCATATAGAGAAAAATATAGATGGAGTTTCCTACTCAAATTTCTACCTTTAAAAAACAAAAGGAAACAGGGGCACCTGGGTGGCTGAGTTGGTTAAGCAACTAACTTCAGCTCAGGTTCTGATCTCACAGTTTGTGGGTTCGAGCCCCAAGTCAGGCTCTGCGCTGACAGCTCAGAGCCTGGAGCCTGCATCAGATTCTGTGTCTCCCTCTCTCTCTGCCCTTCCCCTGCTCAGGCTCTGTCTCGATGTCTCTCTCTCTCTCTCGTCTCTCTCAAAAATAAATAAACATTATAAGGAAAACAAAATAAAAGACTATGTAAAAGCTGTAACCATAGGAGGCCTTTTCTATAGGTAGAGCCCTTTTGCTTGATACACATAGATTTGGAAAGTGATATTTTGATAAACAAGACCTTGGGGGAGCCTCAGAGTCTTCTTTCGGCAGTTTAAGTTTAAACTTCAATCTTAATTTGGGCTTAAAGAGGACCCCTTTAACCTGGCTAAGGTCTGAGCTTCGGGGAACTTAGGGTGTCGAATCATTATCACAGTTATTCTCTATAACTGCAGGCATATACTTACAAAAATTAAAATGATATCTTTACAGGTAACTTCCAGATGGAAACTAAAAGCCCAAATATATCTATATGTTTCTTATGCAGATACTTGGTATTTTGTGAATCAAATATTCAAATATTTGCCAGATTTTTCCAGTTTTTGTCTCTGGGTGTATCGTGAAAAGATGATTATTTCTATCATACGGCTGTAAAAGGATAATTATTTTGACAATAAAATGTTCATTTTCATCAATATTCTATGTTCATTTTATCAATATTTAGTAAACTGAATATTTTTGTTTATGAAACACTTCCAGATTTTTTTAAATTAAATATATAAAGAATTGTCCTATGTGAATAATATCTAAGACTCCTTCTGTCTATGGATTCTCTGATTGTAGATTTAGAAGCCAGGAGATTTGAGAGTAGAAGTGAATGGTTTATAAGGACCAAAGGTTCATCACTGGGTTAATTTGAAACATGTGAAAATGCTTTTGTTAGTTTAGTTTAAAAAGTGATTTTTAAATATGAAACACTAATATGTAGCTGTATAAGTTTGTTAAGAATAGCCTTACTGAGTTTCTACTGAATAAATGATTCTGGAATCAATGTTTTAGCTTAAGCACATTTCAACCATCTCTGTAATAAACTTTTATGAATTGACCTTTCTAGATACATTTATATCCTGGGTGCCTAAAGTATATAAAAGACTATGCATGAAAACACTTGCAGACTGCTTTTTAAAATGAAGTTCTTATGCTTAATTTCTTTTATCCTTTGCCACTACACTCATAGCTTTCATTATTTAACAGACCCCGAAAAAAATATTGCTTATATGAATTAGCAGTAACGTTTTTTTTTCTCTTGCCATAGCTTTAAGCAATACATGTTTAATCAAAAACAGAGGCTAATTCTTTTTCAGACTTGTGTTGTGGTCTTTTGACTTCCTGAGAAGCATGAATAAAACCACTGAGCCACATCATAAAATACTTTATTTGCTTTGAGGTATCAGTTATTATTGTTATGAGTGAAATACATTCAGAAAAATGGACATGTTAAAAGGCAACTTTATCTCGTGTTCCTTAACTGTGTGTGAATTTCTGGTTGCCTTATAGAACTAAAACAGCTGTCCTATAGAACACAAAACTAGTAGAGAGTGAGCTTTATGTTTTTAATGGCAAAAACGAGACATCTAAGTTAAGCTGCATAGTAGAAAAGTCAAGTAGTTGGAAATCTGGGAGGAGTGGTCAAGGGTGATCTTCATGCCCTTGATTTGCCTCTATTTTTAAAAAAATCCTATTTTTATTAAGTTTTTAATTTTAATTCCAGTATAGTTAACATATGGTGTATTAGTTTCAGATGTACAGTATAGTGTTGATTTGCCTCTGAAAGCAACATAGCAGGGGGACTTTGGTTCATCATAATGTATAATCTAACGGTATCCAATTTCAGTTTGTAAACAAGGTAATGGACAGTGCCTATCGTTGTTTATATCTGTGCCATATATTCTCACAAGTCCTATCCTTCATTCTTTTGGTTGAAGAGGTCAGAAGCCTATTTTGCATCTGGGGTTTAGAAGGAATGAGGACCGCCAATCTGCTTCACTCACATAAGATTTGGAAGTGGATGGAAGAGAGAAGCCAGTCTATTGCTGCAGGCCAACAAGGTCAGAGAAACAGGATGCCTTTCTTCAGGTTTTCACTATGCATCCTCTGGTTCCCAGGGTGTCAAGAAGCAGAGACAGAGGTGGTGACATCTTGATCTGGCCTTCAGTTTCAGAATTATGGCTGCCAGTGATCCATTCTTGAGCTTCCTGGTTGTGGAGAGGTTACTGGGGCAGGCCAGCTGGGCCTCTTCCTTCCAGAAGAGCTCCACGGACAGCATTAGTGGGTCAGTTTTGATTGTTCCCAAGGTCATTCTCGGCCAAGACTAGAAATTGTTCTTTCAGCCTTTCCAATGATTTTGTAAGCACCAAATTCCCTATTTTAAATCTGTTGCTGCTTAAAGCCCTTAGGGTAGTTTCTCTGTCCTGCACTGAATTCTTCCGAAGACATTAGGTAAGTAAATAAAGATGTGAATATTTGGAACACAAACTTCTATTCCACTTTTAACAGTGATCAGTATTAACACTTTAAAGATATACCTCCACTTCCACCCTCATCAAATAATGAAAGATCCAACGTGCCCAAATCCCAGTTTACAATCAGACAAGTTAGAAGGTAAATCTTCATAGTAAAATGTATTTTTTTAAATTTCACAGTACTCTAAACTGTTAGGAAAAATAAGGGTCAGTTTATATTTGACTAAGATGTAAGTCATAGATGTCCTTAAAATTATCTTAAAAAGCACATATAAAATTTCAAAGCCCTGATATATTGTGGTAAGGGAAGAAAGCAGCTGTACTTTAAAAATAAAGAATAGTATTCAATGAATTTAATAAGAGTGCAGTGTGTGTGTGTGTGTGTGTGTGTGTGTGTGTGTGTTTCCCTGTCTGGACAGACAAAAGGTTTATGGAGTCTGGGTGAGCAGACAGTTCTATAGACATAAGTTCTCCATGGAAAACTCCTTGGAGTTTGTTCAAGGCAAGTGCTGTCTGAGCTCGGTTAAAATGATGGCTCAAAGCGATGGCCAGCCATGAAGAAAAGCACTGGCTTGGATACCAAGAACCCAGACTCGCTCAGGGAAGGTCTCATGAGGATCACTGAACCTCAAATGAAGTGAATATATTCTGTCTGCTGGTTTGGTTTCCATGGGAATTTGTGTTTATGGGGGAAGCATGGGATTGTTTCTTCCTAGCCAAAATATCTGGAGAGTTCAATCAGGTCGGCCATTCACAGAGTTCAACTGACTGAATGTTTTGTCTTTATGGCTCATGCAAAGTGCTGATAGGACCAGCCAGGTGAAGAGCATCATCGAGTCTCAGAGTTTGCATACTTTCTGCAGGCTGGTGGTGGGTAAACGTGGCTTATGGTTGGCTGATGGGAAGAGGTGGTGTGAGCATTTGAACCAAGTGAATTAGATGGGCCATGGGTGAACTTGAATATTTCTTAATCCAAACTCCTTGTAGCTATTTAATGATAAGCTCATAATCTTATTTTCCTTCTGAGGGTGCAGGCAGGGGATTCATCAGATTGGTATGGTGTCTTCGTCATGTTTATGCTGCTGTCATAGATGTGATGAGGGACATACAATAATAAGATTTCTTTTTTCAAAGAAGGGTCTCTAATGCATTTCTGGAGCTTGTTGAAGCAGTTCAATCTCATTTAAAAGTATTTTTGTGCCCTGAGTCTGTGTAACCTATGGTGCCTTGCGGTGGGCCTAAATACAGAGACAACAAGTGTATCTCTACTCAAGGCTTCGAGTGGTGATTCTTGATAGTGGCTCTGTGGTACAATCACCTGGGTGGCTTTAAAAAATACTCCTGCTTGGACTCCCATGCAGACCACTCAAATCAAACTATCTGGGGGCTTGGACTTAAGTGCTGGTGTGCTTTTAACATTCTCCAAGTATTGGGGCACCCAGGTGGCTCAGTCAGTTAAGCATCTGATTTTGGTTCAGGTTATGATCTCACGGTTCATGACTTTGACCCCCACATCAGGCTCTATGCTGACAGCTCGGAGCCTGGAGCTTGCTTCAGATTCTGTGTCTCCCTCTCTCTCTGCTCTTTCCCCCATCACACTCTCTCTGTCCCTCAAAATAAATAAACATTAAAAAAATTAAAAATTAAAAAATAAGGTTCTCCATGTGGTCTCCATACATAATCAGAGTTCAAAACTATGTTTAGTGGAATAGAAATACATACACATAGAATGTGATGAATGCTAAAATTTGTGGCTTGCATTAGGTGGGTATAGAGCTTTTAAGTACTCTAACATTTCACTTTTGAATGATTTATTTTCACAAGCACACAGAATCTATTATGTGCCCTAAAACTAAGTTCCCTTTAGAATTTGCTGCAGTGGTGATTTATACTTAGCTTTTCCTAATACATGTAATCACACTTCAAATTACATGTCATTATCTGTCTTCCTTTGTAGAATGGAAATTCAGTGGGAGTAAAGAGCATGTTGCTTTCTTACTTAATGCAGTGCCAAACACATTGTAGATGCCCAACAAATAATTTTTAATGTTTATTTATTTATTTTTGATACAGAGAGAGAGAGTGAGCGCAAGTAGGGGAAGGGCAGAGAGAAAGAGGGAGACAGAGAATCCCAAGCAGGTTCAGTGCTGTCAGCACAGAGCCTGATGAGGGGCACGAACTCACAAACTGAGATCATGACCTGAGCTGAAATCAAGAGTCTGACCCTTAACTGACTGAGTCACCCAGGCACCTCAACAAACAATTTTTAATGGAATGAATGAATGAATGAATGAATGAATGAATGGCTTTGCCAAAAGTACATTGTGGCAGTCATATAAGCTGTTATTCATTACTAATGATGTTTTCAGCTATATCCAAGGTCATGAATCTTTCCTGAAAAATGCTATCTAGTATAAGTAAGAGATTGGGGGTCAAGACTACTTTGAATTACTTTTGTCCATCATGCTTCAGGAAGGCTGGCCTCTCTCCTGCGGTGAGGAAATGAAAGAAGTTTTTGTATCTGGGGTTTTATTTTTTTGCATGCTCAAGGCTCATTCCTCTATATTTTTCCAATATCATAGAAAATATTATCTCAAATATATGCCAAGTCAGATGTCTTCTTCTTAACATAAATTTAATTGCTCCATTGTCAAACTGTCTTTTTCATTTTCTTTTTGACACCATTCTAAAATTTTATTTGTCTTAAAAACTCATCATTTCTTTCTTGTTGGTGACTAGGAGACAACATTTTGTGAGCTGTGTGCTTCTATAGCTAACAGCAAAAAGCTTAGCTAATTCAGAAGCAGGAAATCATTAACAAATTCACACGTTATCCTTTTGTTTAGACTTCAAATCCAAAGGCTACAGATTATCATGATACTTTATCTCTTAATCAAAGGGGTTTCCATTAAAAAATGTGCTTAGAGTTTGGCTCAACTCAATGGTCAAAATATAAAGCTTCCCAAATCCCACAACCTTCTCTTTAAAAACTAAACAAACATTTTCTGTTGAAGACAGAGTAGGCTATTAGCTGAAGAAACAATGTGTTTGAATTTTAAACAGAAGATAATCATTTCCAGGCACAAATGCACAGATATATGACAATAGAAAAATCCATGGCTACTAATAATGCATACACAGATGTGTAATTGGCTACAAATAAGGAAAATCAAATTTACTAGAGACATATATATATGTCAAGTGGAATACAGATTAATAGTAGACAATCTTCTTTTAATTCAAAAAGGATTCCAAAACAGAGGTGATTATGACTGACTGGGTAGACACCAGCTCTGGAAATAGAAGGAGTTGAAATAGGTTTGGCCTCCAGGGAGCCCACTAGTGTCCTATGACTCATGGTGAAATCAACAATGTGGATGATATTTCAAGAAGAGGGAGAAAACATTCTCTAGCATAAAAAATAGTCCCCTTTCTGATGCACAGCTCCTCAGTATATAATCTTTAAGGAAAACAACAAAATTGAAATCATTAGTTGCCAATTCTTCTTAAATGTTTATAACATGATAAGAAGGAATTGGATTATCTAGAAAACTTCCTCATAAAATGCTGGCTTTTCTTAAATGTTAGTTATTAATTTTTGAGAGAGAGAGCACAAGCAGGGGAGGGGCAGAGAAAGAGGGAGGCACAGAATCTAAAGCAGTCTCCAGGCTCCTAGCTGTCAGCACAGAGCCAGCCACGGGGCTTGAACCCATGAACTGTGAGATCATGACCTGAGCCAAGTGGGACACTTGTTTGACTGAGCCACCCAGGCACCCCAGTGTAAGTATTTGCTTATTAAAGGATAGCTTGACATAGGGGGTAAAAATCCATATTTTGGAGATGGACTGCCAGGTTCAAGTGTCTCCTCTGTTTCTTACTGTCTTTGAGACTAGTAACAAACCTAACTTTTTTAAGACTTCACCTTCCCCTTCTGCAAAATGGGGATAATGACAGTGTTCATCTCAGAGGGTTGTTCTGAGGATTAAATGAGTTAATGTTTACAAGGTGTTCTAAATTAATATTGACAACAACACAGAAGGGTTGGGACACATAGGAAGAGCAGTATGTACCTCTTATTAAAGAAATAAACTGTTGGAGATTCATAGAATAGATCTCTGGCCTCAGAGAAACATCTGAAAATCCTCTCAGTCTTGGATGGAGCCAGCTGTGTGGTTGGGCCAGGGCAGCTTAGAGAGCACATGGATGCCTTTCATACTTTCCCAGAAAAAAATATTTCCTGGAAGCAAGAAGTACATGGCTTGCTCTCTAGTGTGACATCAATAAAAAGCTAATCTGTGATAAGGAGCATCCCATAGCTGTGGCAGAAGTAAAGATAGAACAACTAAGGCACTTTCAGAAATGCCTTCACACCTCCCATTCCTGTGTCATTTCTACTGCCTGTAGTGCTGCCCACGCCCCACCTGCTGAATAGCAGTCTCGGTGAAAGCCTTCCTGCCCACCCCTCCCACCCACCCTCATCACAGAAAA